>NW_009932821.1:5638-5943 GCF_000696875.1 Nestor notabilis
GCCCCCTACAACGACCACTTGACGCTGGCAGTAGCCCGGTACCTGGAGGAGGCCTTCGGAGGATGGGTTTTACCTGGGAAAGTGTAGCCTGGGCCCCGGTGCTGCAGGAGGCAGGGATGGACACGGCGGTGCCCAGTGAGGTGGCGGCGGGCGCTGACAACGACCACTTGACGCTGGCAGTAGCCCGGTACCTGGAGGAGGCCTTCGGAGGATGGGTTTTACCTGGGAAAGTGTAGCCTGGGCCCCGGTGCTGCAGGAGGCAGGGATGGACACGGCGGTGCCCAGTGAGGTGGCGGCGGGCGCTG
>NW_009932821.1:5964-6806 GCF_000696875.1 Nestor notabilis
ACGCTTGCTGGCAGTGGCCGGCAGTTCCTCTAGTCCCTCCCTGCAGCACCTTCTGCCAGGGGAGAGACCTTCCCTCCCTGCAGCCCCTTCTGCCAGGGGAGAGACCTTCCCTCCCTGCAGCCCCTCAGGGCCCTGGTGCTGGAGGCTGACACCATGCTTCTGGGCATGGAGGTGCCTGTCCCTGTTCCATCTGCTGCTTTGAGGACGCTGAGTTGAAGGCTGGAGAGATGAAGTGCTGCTCAGGGACAACTGCCCAGCACCACCCTTGGGGTCCCCTGGGGGCATCTGTCCTCCTTGGCCTTACCCTGCCTCCAGGACTGGGACTCAGGGCCCTGGTGCTGGAGGCTGACACCATGCTTCTGGGCATGGAGGTGCCTGTCCCTGTTCCATCTGCTGCTTTGAGGACGCTGAGTTGAAGGCTGGAGAGATGAAGTGCTGCTCAGGGACAACTGCCCAGCACCACCCTTGGGGTCCCCTGGGGGCATCTGTCCTCCTTGGCCTTACCCTGCCTCCAGGACTGGGACTGAACCAGGTTACTGCAGGCTTCCTGGCACCTGCAGCCTCCCTGAGCTGCCACAGGGTCCCCCTCACCCTCACTCTGGAAGGGGAGAGGGGCTGAGGGTGCTGCAGCAGCAGTACACGAATCTCATGACAGTGCTTTGTGGGGTGGATAGTGCCAGGCTCTGCCCAGTGTGTAGCTGGCAGGAAAGGGAGAAGGAGCTTTTGCTCTTGTGGCTTTTGACAGCACTGGAAGAGCTCTTGAAGTGCTCCTCTGTGTTGAGATGGCTGAAGCATCTTCTGCCTGTGTTGTCTTCCCCCTTGTGTCCCAGAGGATCACCCAG
>NW_009932821.1:6877-7431 GCF_000696875.1 Nestor notabilis
GTGTTTTCACCGAAGATGGTATTAAAGAACCTGTCCCGTTTGCTGCTGTTTGTCCTTGTTCCCTATGGCACTTGTCCTGCTGTGGGGCTGCTGTCCCCTGGGCACTGGCCCTGACTCCACTCGTGCCACATGATGCATCGAGGCTGCTGGCACTGGGTGCAGTGCAGGGGCAGCAGCAAAGGCGCTGGCTCTGCCCCAGGGCTGGCGCTTGGCCACTGCGGGGCTCTTGGTTTGAAATACCTGGACTTGTGTGTGCCTGGCTACAGCAGAGCTGAGGGTGCTGGCGAGCTCCAGCCGTGCCGCTTGTGGTGGCTCCGTTAGTCTCATGGGGGTTATACAGAGTTGTGCTCTTATGAAGCTGCTTTCTCTCCCCCGTGCGCTGCCAAAGGCTTGGGGCTCACAGGGTGATGTCGAGCTGCGAGAAGGTTCCTTGGGGTCCCCAGGGCAGAGCAGGGTGTGGGGTGCCAGCTCTGTGCACCGAGCCTGCGCTGCTGAGTTGGCAAGGATAAAACGTGTTCCTAGTGTTGGCTTTGTTGGGAGGTCCTGGCTTGTGT
>NW_009932821.1:7468-11839 GCF_000696875.1 Nestor notabilis
CCCCCGTGACACGCATGGTCCCTGCAAGGGGGGATGCAGGCGCTGGGCTCAGGGCGCTGGGTGCAGACGAGTGCTGAGCACAGGCTGTGCCTCGCCATGCGCTCGCAGAGGGCACTGCTGAGCCGGCCAAGCGCTGCCCGCCGGGAGCCTGCAGCCAGACCAGGCACCGACAAGGAAGGAAGGAAGGAAAAATAACCCTAATCCAGGAAAAAAGGCACGAACCTCCCGAGCCGAATTGTTCGCGTGGGACATCTCCTGCAGCCTCCCAGCGCGGTGCGGGAGGGAGCCCGGAACTGGGCAGACCCTGATGGTGCTTGAAGCGAATGCTCTGGGAGCCTGACGGGGGTGCCCGGTGCGGGGCTGTGAGCTGAGGGCGGTTGTTTAACAGCGCGGTGGGCGCCGGCGGCGCCACCGTGTTCGCTCTCGCAGGTTCCTGTTACACAGTGCCCAGATGAGCAGCTACGTGGCCCGAGGTAAGGGGGGACCCTGGTGCTTCGGGGTGGCGATGGGGGATGCAGGCGAAAGAAACGATGCACGGAGCAGAGGGAGCTTAATCTCCGCACTCTCAGCCAACAGAGTGGCTGCTGAAACCGTATTTGTACAGAAAGCGAGAGGTGGGGAGGTTTGCTGGGTCCTTCCCCCTGCCCAAAGAGGATGCGGACAAGTGTGCTGGGCTCAGCAGGGACCATCCTGCGGCCACCCTCGCTGCTGTGAAAGTGCTGCCTCTCCGACGGCAGGAGCAGCCCTGTCCCTGCCTGCGCAGGCAGCCGGGTCCCCGCACCTCCCTCAGGAGCTGCCTTGCTGCTGCTCTGCACCTCCACGAGTCCCAGGACCGTTCCTGGGAGCCCCTTATTCCTCCGGAGCAACGCCTGTGCCCTCCACTGGGAGCCTGCTGCACCGCCAGGAGGGCTTGTGCCGGCGTTGGGGCAGGGGCAGCTCGGCAACTCCAGCGTTGCCGAGGCCTTCCCTCGGGGCTCGGAGCCTGTGGTTTGCAGTTGCCCGTTCGAACTTGCCCATTCCCTTGTTTCCAGCTCCGACTGCTCACAGGGAACAGAAAGCATGGAGAAAGCATTTTATGCACACCCGTCAAGGCAGATGTGGTCATCAGATTAATGCGGAGCCAGTGTAAAAGGGGAAAAGCAAGAGGCAGCAAGTGAGAGTGAGCCAGCCCCATGGATGTTCAGTCTGACCAGGGAGATGCTCCCACCCGGCTGCCTCTGGAGGTGGCCCCAGGCTCCATGCCCTCACCAGGAGATGTGTCCCACAACCAGGGGATGCTGTTGGTGCCCTCTAAGCCCTTGCATGTGTCTCCCCACAGGGCGAGGTTACCTCCACAGCTGACCAGAGCAGGGAAAAACATCCCTTGGTAGCTGAGGGATGAGGCAAGTCCCAGGTAAGGAGCCAGTGACTGGGTTTTGGAGAGAAGGGAGAAGAAGCAGGATGGGAGTGTACCCCAGCACCGCCCCAGCATCTTGCTGGGGCCTTGCCCCCAGTTCCCCGTGAGACCAGCCTGGGCTATGCTTCACGTGGACTGAGATCTGTGCTGGGGACTTCTTGTTGTCTTTAGGGACAGACCAAATACCACAGGGCACCAGCTAGAGCTGGGTGCAGCAGAAGGTCCTGCAGCACATGCACAGAGCTGTGGCAGTGTGGGGCAGCTGCCCACTGTCCCTGTGGGCCACTTGCCACCACAGCCCTGGCGCCACCTGCCCTGCTGCTGCTTCACCGCTCCCAGGGGATGGCAGAGGGTCCTCTGCCACTCTGCCATGGGCACTTGGTGCAAGTTGCGCCTGCAGCCATGGCTCCAGGAAACAAAACATTTCCTCTGCTCCCAGGTTCTGGCTGTTTGCAGGTGGCAGAACCGCTCCAGCTCGCCAGACCTCTCCTCTTGGCACCCAGCCTGGCACTCTAGAGCTGGGGGCAGATGGACGGCGTGCCGCGGGATGAGCCCTGCCCTGAGACTGCTCCTGTCCCTGGCTGGCTGCACCTTGCTCGGGGGTAGGTTGGGCTCTCGAGCTGCCGCAGGGAGCTGGGGGTGGCCTTGGCTGCAGTGCAGGGAGAAGCACGGGGACAACTCTCAGACCTACAGAAGGCACCTGCAGGGAGGAGAGGACCGAGTGGTCTTCAAGATGTGACAGGAAAGAAAACCCTGGGGTCACCAGCAACCACGTCAGGGTGTCAGAGCCTTCCACTGCAGGCAGGATGCTCCCAGCACTGCCCGGGCCTGCAGGGAGTCGGTGTTTGCCAGTACAGGGCCAAAGCTGGGTGCTGTAGAGGGGGGAAGGCCCTACAATGCCTGTGTGCAGCATGGCTGAGGAGCAGAGCGGAGCCGAGCAGAGCGGCGCTGCCTGACCCTGCTGCTCCCCCTCCCCAGGAGCGCTGTTGCCTCCGCGGGATGTGAGACTGGAGGCGCAGAACTTCCATGTGCGCCTGCGGTGGGAGCCGGACCCCGCAGCTGCATTCCAGGCTGCGTTCCAGGTGGAGTGGAGGAGCAGGTAGGTGGAGGGGCTTGTCCCACTGCCCCCCGGAGCCAGGGGATCAGGATCTGGCAGCAAACACCCCCGAGTGACCCTGCAGTGGAGCCAGCAGTGAGCTCCAGACACAACTCGTCCAAGCCCTGCTTGGGCAGGGTCACCTCAGGACGGTGTCCTTTGGCCTTTGATCACCTTCAAGGATGGATACTCCACAACCTGCCCAGGCAACCTGTTCCCTTTCCTGGTCACCCTCCCCGTGAAACCCAAAAGGGGCTGCATTGGGGTTTGGGTTTGTTTGTTTGTTTGTTCTTTTTTCCCATGTCTAAACGGAATTCCCATTTGGCAGAATTCCTGTGCCCACTGCCTCTTGTTCTTTCATTGGGCACCACAGAGAAGTCTCCATCTTCTTTACTACATCATGTTGATAAGCCTGTTCCTAACGCAGCCCAGGATGCTGCTGGCCAGTATCAGTGCTCTGCCACGCTTCCCCCTCGGATGGAATGGGCAGCCTTCCTTTGTGGCTAACAAGCTGCTGGAAAGGAGATATCTTTGCATTCTCTCCATGGGCAGAACATCCCAATGGACCAGTGCAGGTGCCTGCTGGGGGAACAGCACCGGCCCCTCCTGGGTGTGTGAGCTGTATTTTGATAAGATCCATGACATATACTGGGCACGGGTGAGAGCGGTGGCCGGACGCAAGCATTCTGAGTGGGCCTATTCCAGCGAGCTGCAGCTCTACAGAGACAGTAAGGACCAGTAAGGAGCTCCCTTGCTCAGCTGGGCTCCTGCTCTTCACGAGGGACCGATGGGGACAGGGGGCCTTGGAGAGGGCTGGTGGGATATGGTGGAAAATCATATGAGGATACTGGTGGGAAAAGTGCCAAGAGCCCTGACTGGGGGAAGGGGATGGGAGCAGCGCTGCTGGAGAATGGCTGGGTGAAGAGCAAGGAGACAAGAGGAGGAGCACAGTGAGGTGATGACTGTGGATGGGAGGCCCCAGGCCACTGCGGCACTGTGAGAATTTGGGTCTGTGCAGGATGCAGCGAGATGGGGTAGGAAGGAGGATCCCCTGCAGGCTTTGCCTTTTAAAAGTATCCCCTGTTCATCCCTGCCATGGTTCTGGGAGGTGCTGGGTGTTCCAGCACATGAGGCTGCAGGCTGGGGAGGGCTGGAGTTGTCCCTCCAGCACAGTCTCTGCCGGGGCTGTGTGTGAGGTGCTGGCACGTGCCTCTTCTCAGTCACAGACTGGCTATCCTGGCCAAAAAGCCTACCTGTATTTTGGAGGAAGGAAAAACTTGAAGACCTTCCCACAGGGGGTTCTCACAGTGAACGGAATGTGTGAGTGGCTGAGATGGGAGGTAGGGTGGCTGCTTTCCCGTTCCCCCTGCATCCAGCTGGTGTGGAAACAGATGCACTTTGCTGGAATAGCTGCTGCTGGACTCCACAGCGAGTCTCCAACCATCATCTGATGGCCCAAGATGAGGTACTCAGCAGCAGGCAGCAGCTCAGCCCTGGCCCATACTGTGTGACCGAAGACATGCTGAGCATCACAAAGGTGTGGTGGAGGCTGGTTTTAGAGCTGGTTTCACTCACAGCACAAAGTGCCATCAGGCCAGGTCTAGGGAGGTTTCTGTGTGCTGGGAGTGGGATGTCCAACAGAAAAACATCATTTCTAGGGAAACAAGATGCTGCCTTCTGTTTTGGGGGGTTTCATTTTCCTCTTCCCCTCCCTACAGCCATTGTGGGACCCCCCAGGTTGTCCTGGCTGCTCCAGGGTGACATCCTCAGTGTAAATATCATCATGCCGCTCACTCCCTACCGAAGGAAAACCGGCTCCCACAAGCCAGTTGACCAAGTGCTGCTGAAGCTGTGGTACTGGCTGCACCTGTATGAAGGG
>NW_009932821.1:11870-12846 GCF_000696875.1 Nestor notabilis
TGGTGGTGGGGGAAATTGGGGTGCCGAGTGGAGCATTGCCCAAACCCTGCCTCCAGCCGGCTCAGTCACAATCCCTTCTGCTTCCAGGTGCCCTGCAGATGGAGTGGGGAGGAAGCTCCATGCACCTTCAGGGACCTGAAGCCCAGCACACAGTACTGCATCCGGACAGCGGCTGCGGACATGTCCCAGGAGCGGAGCCGTGAGGCTGAGCAGTGCGTGATGACTGCTGCGGGCACCGCAGGTGGGACCTCTCACCAGCTCATCTCAGGTCCTGCTCGTGGCATTGGGCATGTGTGGAGCTGTGGGTCACCCACCCCACAGCCGTTCCAGCCGGGTTGGTGGCCCTGTGGAGACCTTTTTATGGGAGATAGAATCATAGAATAGTTAGGGTTGGAAAGGACCTTAAGATCATCTAATTCCAACCGCACTGCCATGGGCAGGGAAAAGAGGTAATCTCTTGCCATCCCCCTTGGCTTGCCCTGCATCTTCTCAAACAGGCTGCCACAGGAGTTCTGGGGAGATGCAAGCATAGGGCGGGCTGGGGGGATGCAGGTTAGGGGGATGCTGGCTGGGTAGGATGCAGGATGGGGTCCTTCCAACCCTCAGCCTGTTGTGACCTCCTCACAGGCTTTCCCTGGGTCCTCCTTGTTGTGCTAAGTGGCAGCTTCCTGCTGTTGACTCTGTCTGGGCTCGGCTTCCTCCAGCGGCTTCTCTTCCACAGCCCCTCGGAGACGCACCTCCCGAAAACACTTGTGAGTGAACAGTGCTCCTTCCTCTGCCCGCCATGTGCTGCGGCCGAGTCAGGGTCCCCTGCACTTCCAGGGGGCTCAGCACCTCCTTCCCTCCACCTCTTACACGACCAAAACCATTGTCCAACCCTTTTGCTTTCCTGTTCTCCCTAACTTCTGGGCAGGGGTTGCTTGTGTCCCCGGGCAAGTGAGAGCTCTCCCATGGTCTCTGGCAGCTGGGGCGCAGC
>NW_009932822.1:0-1146 GCF_000696875.1 Nestor notabilis
TGAGAACCGTGAAGGCTGTTCAAAGCAGGAACGAGCCCCTGTGTTGCCCAAAGTGCTCGGAAGAAAAATGTAAAATTATATTTTAATGTATAGCAGTAGAGATGCTTTCCCGGCTATGTATATATTGAACAAACATGTGGGGATAATAGAGAGGACGATTCTCCTATAGGGGTCCCTATTTGCATGCCATATGTGGCCATAGGCTGCAACAGCTGCGTATAATGAACTTTTTAAAAAGCTAAACATGCATACAGCCCCCTAGAAGCTTTCTAAAACTGGCCCGAAAGACAATGAAATGTCCTGCCAGAAAATGCAGGAGGCGGAAGAGACTAAAACTACTACTAATAATAATATTAGGTCTCTCCCTCCTCAAGCCTCCACAGGTTTGCTGGGAGCCCTGCCCAAAGGAGGACCCCGGCGCTGGGGGTGAGGAGGTGTGGGGCTCCGACGACGCCCGAGGGTAGGGCAGAACAAGGGAGGAGGGCCGCTGGAGACCGGGGGAGGATAGGGTAGGGTTGCAGGGGAAACCGCCCTAGCCTGCCTCTCTCCCAAATCTGGTTTTCATAGAGCCGAGCAGTAATTACCTAAAGCCATAACTGTCTCCGAAATTATTCATTAAAGTCATTCTCGGGAATCTCGCGGCGCTAGCGCTTACATTTATGGCCTTTGCGCTATCCGAGCATGACATCGCCTCTCGCCCTGCTTCCTCGGCGGCGGGGTGCTTAACGTTGTGAAGGAGTGGAGGAGGGTTGCTATTTCTTGCCTTCCCCTCGGTGTGTTTGCTTGCAGGGAAATTCAGGTTGCTTTCCCCCTTTTGGCGAAGGGGAGAGATGCAAACCGGCAGACACCTTGGGAGCGAGGAGGGTATTTTGGGGAGTTGCAGTGTTGTGCGGAAGATCATGTCTGTGCCCTGTGGTGCTGTCAGCGGTGACAGGCCCCCAGATCCAGCCGCTACTGTATGGCAGATTGAGTTTCTCAGCAGAAAACTCTCTCCCTCCCTCCCAAACGTCTACAAAAAACTTCTCCAGATACTGCGGGTCACTTCGACTCAAACGGGAAGAGAAAGCGGGGGGAAAAAAGGCTTTCCTTCTCCCCCTCCCTCTATCTTCCTCCCGCCGGATCTCTCTGGGGTGCAGGGAGGGGGGC
>NW_009932823.1:0-12511 GCF_000696875.1 Nestor notabilis
GAGCCCCGGCTCACACCCGCTCCCCGCACCGGAGCCCCGGCTCACACCCGCTCCCCGCAGCAGGACCTCCAGCACCTACCACGCTGCATCCAACACAAGCGAAGCAACAACCGTGCTACAGGAGGCAGACCCAGCCCCGCCAGGGCAGACCCTGGGGTTCAGCGCTGTGCTTTATAAGATCTGGCGGCAGCAAACTGCCACCGACACAGCAGGCAGGGTGCAGTTACAGCTAAGCACAGCTCAGCGGTCCCAGCAGTACTCCCAGGTGGGATGCTGGGGACTTAAACACAACCTTCACAGGCAGCTTTCCAATAGATCCTTTACATTTGGGCTCTCCAGTTTGGGGGACAGAAAATATCCCTGTTCAAGAGATTGCTTTGAGCAACCTGGTCTAGAGGAAGGTGTCCCTGCCTGTGGCAAGGGGTTGGAACTGAATGGTCCTTAAGGTCCCCTCACACACACAGTTCCGGGGAAGTACAGAACATCTTTGAGTCTCTGTAAAAATGCTTTGCTGGAGTTGGATACCAGCTTCTCCACACTGGTGGAGCAGCACAGCCATGTCTGCAATCAAACAGTCTCACTGGCCTGGGAGAAAAAGTCTGGGGAGGGGAAAAGCTGTGAAGAAGTGGATTATTTCAGCACTGACACTCACTAAGGCTGGAGACACAGTGTCCTTCCTTGGGGGTAATGGAAAACCTCAAAAGACAGGGATATTATTACTGGCCATTTTCGCACCAGCTCAATGTGAACTCTATTTTTATACGTGTAAAAGCAAAGCCATACATCATGTCTTGCAGCTGCCACCTTCTCCAAGGGTAAAGCAAGGCAGCCTCTGCGCAGCCACCAGAGACGGTTGCACTGCAATTGATTTTCAGCTACCGAGCAGAAGGTCGATGCCAAAACCATGGATTTTTGCTGCCCCAGGAACACACCATCCCCACAGCAGAACCCTCCGCTGCGATACGAGTTGTGCCTCAACACAGCTCTGAGCCAGGACAAGCCAGCTCCTGGATCGTCACCCATTGCCCACGCTGCAAGGAGAGCAGCAGGACTGATTCCCTTCCCCCCAGCTAAAGGGCTCTGTGAGGGTTCGTACCAATGCTGCCCCTGCTGAGGACACCTCCCATTCTATCCTCTTTTTTCCTTTAAACAAATTTTGACTCGAGTTATGCTCCTCTTTCTCCACACCAGATGTAAACCACGACCCTGCTGCTCCTCCTTTCTTCCTCTCCCCCGCCTCACTCAATGGAGCTGCTATAGAAATACCTCCTCGTAAAAGTGTTTTTAAGGGAGGCTTCTTTGGACACAGACACTTCGCATTAGTACACGCGTGCCACAGGCATACACATAAAATCCCACCTTTTTATTATGGCATATGGCATTTTTCTGGATGTGTAAATACCACATGGGTATGACAAAAAGGGAAAGAAATACCAACGCTGAAACAGATACAGAGTCATGCCATTATCAATACAGCTTCATACGATGGGTTTTCAAGATACAAAAGTCTGGGCTGGGTTTTTTCTTTTTTACTCTTTACATTGAAGTAACTTTACAGTGTTCTGTGAGCTTTAGAACCAGAAAACTTAAAATATGCTGAGAACAACTACAAGCAGGATTCATTTTAATGGTTAACAGAACTGTAACTCTGCTCTAGAACAGCATCTATTAAACACACGTAACAAGAGGTAAGCAACTATACAGAAGGGAAGAGGAGATTTCACCACAGGAGTCAAGTCAGGGGCAGGAAGAGGGGGATCTGGAACTGCATGGTTTTATTTGGTCACAAAGTTTGAGCTGAGTGTTTAAAACGAAGCACCCTTAAAGATGCAGTACTTCTATGTAAAACAGGACAGAAACTTCCCAAGAGACTAGAACCTACATTCTGGAAAGGAAAATAAGAAATCGGACATTAAAAAAAACCTCCACACGTCTCTAGGCTTTGACTTCACTTACTGTCAGAGAGGCGACAGGCAGCGCTCCCCTGCGGCGGCAGCAGCACCCGGAGGCACCACCGAGCCAATACAGTATCTTTGGGGTGTCCAATACAGGGCTGACGCTTGTAACGCGGTGTCAGGGTGATCCAGGGCTGCCAAGGACCAGGCAGGGGAAGGAGACACTGCATCTTGTGTGTGTTTTCCACCACGTTGCCCGGTTCTAGCAAAGAGCTAAGACGTGTTCTTTGGGCCAAGACTAACAGAAACCGCTTTATCAAACACTCTTCAGGTTTTCTGCCAAACTGGATTTAATATTCTCATGTGGATTTTTAGTATTTTTTTTCTAAAAACATTTTTCCTGACAGTCTCAAGTGATCCTGCAGCATTTAACAGTCACTCTTCCACAGTTTAATTGTTTTGTCGTTTTCTAGTGCCGCCGAGGCAATGATGTTTTCTGTCGGGTGACAAGCTGTTGAGATTACAACATCTAAACAAAAGAGAAGAGAAACACAAATATCATTATATCATTATTTGCAGCAGTGAGAGCTGGTGCATAGCAGACATTTCTGAAACCACACTTCCAAACAGCATCGCCGAGCCCCTGGTTCTTTGGAGCAGAATTACAAATGCATTACTTGTAAGTATGTGACAACTTTTGCTTCTCTGCGAGAGGAAATACTGGCCAAAAAGAATTGATAGTAGTGGCTGGAAAGTGTTTGACAGGTTTCTAAGTGGGAGAACTCTGGATTCTAGTTCTTGCTTACTTCACAGGCAGCTCTCTTGCGTATTAGGTCAGACACAGCTAATAAAAACCCAGGTCAGGTTTTTCCTTTCCATGGAAGATATTCCCACCATCCCATCCAATGCTAAGGCAGCACTTCAGAGCCCTGCCCCAGCCTGGAAATGAAAACCTGCTGCCACTGGCCCCACTTACAGACCAAATCAGTGATCCTTCACACTGAAGTTTCCGCCAGATGACACCTCAAAACATGCTCAGCTCTGCCTCCAAGACCAGGCAGATGCAGACATTTACAAACAGCAGGAGCACATCAGTCCTTATCCTTTCAAGAACTGCAGCTTTGGAAAGTGTTAATAGGCAATTCAAAGCCACTAATGTTGTGAGTCACTTAAATACTCAGCCAGTTCTGAACTCAAGGAAATCTCTTTTGTATGCTGGTGTCAAAGTTCTCACAGTGAAAGAATAAACACCTGTGATGCCCATAAAACACCCTTCATAAAAAGGAGCAAACTCCTTGGGTCCAATTAAGCTTCAGCCAGTCAAGAATTTATGGGTCTGACAGTCTAAACTAAACATCAGAGAGAAAATGCTCAAGCTAAGCTCTCATTACAAGTGACATGAGGGATGTTCCATCAATAAAACCAAAATCCTCTTCCACACCTGTGTGTCCTTGTAATTTCTGTACAATCTCTTTTGTCTGAAGGTTCCAAATATAAACCAGGTTGTCTTCTGAGCCGGACACGATCCACTGGAGGGGCAGAGAAAACACATAGTTACTTTCATCTCTCTCCTCGTCTTGATCTGCTATTATTCAGTAAGCATTTCAGTGTCACCGTGTGAAAAGGAACTTCCAACACTACACGACTGCTCGATGTGGTTCATCCTCTCAGCACCTCCATTCAGTGCACAAAGGCAGCAGAAAGCTTTGTTCCACGCTGTGTATGCCAGAGGAGGAAAACTAACAGAGCAAGAGGTGCTAAGGTGGTTCTGTGTTAGGACTAAACCTGTTCCATCATCTCAACTCATGGACCTATCATCCAGTGGCTCACTGCTAGGACACCCTCTTCTCCGCTGCACTACAGCCCCTGTGAACCAGCACCCACCAGAGGTTTCTATCCCCAAACTCCTGTTTCAGCTACAGAGAAAAGCAGTAAGAACTGCATGTTGTCAAAGAACATCTCCCACAACCACTGACCTTTCCACCAGTAACGGAGAAATTAGCAAATATGCAGTACTTCTCATTCTTGTGTCCTGTGTAGGTCTTCAGGCACTGGAAGGGAAGAGCCACAGGACATTAACACAGCTGGGAGGTAGTTTTCTCAGTCAAACACAAACTCTTTTGGCAGAAAAGACTTATACATCTGCCTGTGCTTCCCACCCTGCCATCTTATCTAGAGGATGCAGAGGGCACCTCTGCCTGCCCTACAACACCAGAGTTTTAAAGGGGGAGGAAGCCCTAAATTTATCACGTTACCAGAGAGAAAGAGCAACAGCAATTTATTGTTCATGAAAAGAAAAAAGCAGAAATAAAGCTTTACTTAATGTCTCAGTTATGCAAGTTCAAAAAGCACATACGAAACCCAGATTTCCCTATAAGCTTAGTTAAGTCTATATAGTGAGGCAGGATTGGTTTTACCTTTCCTTTGCTGTAGTCCCAAAGTTTAAGAGTGCTAAAAAACAAGAGAAAACCAAAGATTTTAGTTCTTGGGGTTTGGGGTTTTTTTCCATCTGACAATTTCCCAGCAGCAGCAGAAGTTCCTCCATAGCAGAGTTCGAGCAGTCTTTTACAGATTATATTTTCTGCCTCTCAATGTTACAAAAAAGAATCATATGCACAGTGCAAGGAAAACCTGAGGTTTTGAAAGGTACAAGGAGGAACGAATGGGTGTTGCAGTCACTAAGCAGTGCCAAGACTTTAAGACAACCCAAGTCTTACCTGTGCCATTAGCACAGCTCAACATCTCCCAGGCTGTTCAAGTTTGATAGTAAATACAGACTTGTGTAGTATCATTACTACGATAGCTAAAGAGCAGCAAACTAAAGGGTTGTCTGATACTCAAATACCCCAAAGCCTGTGGGGTTTTTCTGTCTGTTTTTTAACTACTTACTTGTCCAAGGTTGCAGCTAGTATGTATTTGCCATTAGGTGAGAATTTCACAAAAGACACCGGAGGGTTATCGTCATCTACAGTGAAATCAAAAGCAACATTAGATAGTGCACAGTTGTGTCACAGAGAATTTCCTCTGACTATAACCTGTTAACTGTTTCACAGTAGCAAGCTTTCAGCTCTGTTGTCCACTGCTACTTCAAGGAAAGGTGATTGTTTTCATTCATTTAGGAAAAGGGTATTAAGCATTTTGCTCACAAACATTTTAAATATCCCTTCATAACTGAACTTCCCTTCCCTGCATGACCACATACCAGAGCAGGACCTTTTAAAAATCATTGTACTGGAACACGTGCCATTGATCTGCAGTGCCATGTAACTTGTCTATATAATGCTCCATAAGATTATGAAGAACTAGGGAACACATCCCCAGCTGGTGGTTTCTTTTTATCAGCCATGTTCACAAGACACCTTCATGCACCTTGCAACAGTCACAGACTGCCTGTTTCCATCGCATCCAACAGCACAGACAACTTTGAAAAGCTGAATGGTAGAAAGCTTTGGAAAACTCATTTATCCATCTATACTACACAACACTCAGACTCAAGCAAGTTTCTATTCATGCAAGAGGCTAGTTCCTCTTATTGCAATAGACTGGAGGGTAACAGTGTACTACCAGAGCAGTAGGAAGACAGTGAAACAGCTTAGGGAAGCCACTGTTCACAGCAACGATGCAGAATATTTATGTCACAACAGCAAAAAATAGAGCACAAACAAGAAATACTCCTACTCACCAATCAGTGTTTTCAAGCACTGGCCTGACGCTGTATCCCAGATTCGACTATTAAGAACACAGGAGAACCTTTACTATTGGGTTTGAGGTCTCTGTTCTGATTTTAACATTACAAATACAAGCTTCTTTTAAAATTTTTTTTTTTTTTTTAAATGTGAAAGGTTTGAATGGTGCCACAGGCAGGAACTAAGCACTTACCAGAGCCCATCATAGCTACTTGACACTATCAGGGATCCGTCACGATTAAAATGCACCTGTAATATTACAGAAGGGGAAAAATAACTTTCCTGATGTACATAAAAATCAAAAGATTAAGCTCCACTTAAAACTGCCTTGCATTACTGACTCTGCAGTTCATGTGCATAGAAGCAGAAAGGCAACACGACATACAAACCATAGGCCTGAGTTTAGATGGGCAATATGATCAAATCAGATTCTTTCCCCCCAGTTTGTCTGGCATAATTACAAAGAGGGATGGATGTTAACTTACAGCTCTTTATCCAAGCATTAGGGACTGGAATATGCTCTTCAGAAGCTAAGAACACATGAACACACAGATGCTCTCATCATACAGCATTAGGTGTGAACAACCCAAAAGCAACAGATGTACAGGTTGTTCTCTGAGCCTCAAGTGACCACAACCGTATGCCCCAGCATCCTGCTGCTAGGCTCAGGCACGACTGGCACACCACTATTCCTTGCTCCCCACATTAAGATGTAGGACCAAAATCCATACCAGTCTTACAGAAAACACTGCTCATTCCATTCTCATTGAGCAATGAGCACTGGGTCTGCTGAAGAAAATAAGCATGTTAGTGCATTCATTTATCAGAAGATACTTACAGCTGAAACTGGGTCAGAATGAGCAGGCAACGTCTTGAGGCACTTCCCTGTTTTCACATCCCATATCCTCACGCTTTCATCAAACTGAAGATTGAAGAAATGCAGAAGGTGGTTTAATAATGTGCCTACTTGAGGCATGCGAGGTGTTACAGCTTGACTACATGCTCGTGCCCTCCTCCAGCTGCACTGAGCTGCATCAAAAAGCCTCAGACACAAGCAGGGCAAAAATAACAGAGTGGCACATAGTTGCCTGAACTCTCCCTCTCTGTGCAGGAAACCTGCATGTTGGGGATGGGTTAAAGACATGACTGTGTCCCCAAGCAAAGACAGCAGTGGCACTCCACAGCTCAGCTGACTACAAGTTGTGTTTGTGGAGGAAGACAGAGAATTGAAATGGAAAGGGCCTGTGACTGGTACCCCAGGTCCAAGCCCTGGTAATGTGCTACCACAACTAACACCATTTTGTAATGCCAGCAGCTATTCTGAGACTGAACACGTCACATTTGTTCCCTTTCCCTCATTATCAGGCCCTGAAGGTCCTCTGAACCAAGCAGACAAACCAAACAGATTGCTTCGTCCGGTCCCTATCAGCCTCAAGATTATTCCCCTCCTCGCCAGCCTTGAAGGTCCTGGGCACACAGCCAGCACAGCAGTGGCCATCACCCCATCCCAGAACAAGGTGCAGCTGCACACAGGGTGCTGACTGCAGAATCGAGCAGGGACCCTGGCCTGGAACCGTTCCGGACAGTGAGTCCATGACCCCCGACAGCCAGGGACACCCCCACCACCATCTGCTGCCTCCAAGGACTGAGAGACTCACATTCTTTGATATTGTTTTCATGTCTAGATTGTGACTGTTATCACAGAATAGTTAGGGTTGGAAAGGATCATCTAGTTCTGTCAATACAGCCAACCATTCATTAAGACCCGAGCGATCTGCAGAGGGCCCAGGTGACTGAAGTCATACTTTGAGTTACGTTAGAATCCAGGTGATTAGAAATCTTAAGTTCTATTACAAATTCTGTATTATGGCACCTGTATGTACTACATTGAACCTGCTTGTAGAACCCTGTGCCATTCTAATCATAAATTCTGTCCTATACTAATCACAGCCTCTGATTTAGTGCCATCATCATTCTGCCAAGGATCCCTAAAAGAACCTGTGTGTTCCCTGAGTAAGGGGTGACAGGGGGGTGTAACACTTGCTTGGCACAAAGGGAAAAAAGAATCACTTACTGATCCAGACACAATGAGGTTTGACTGAGGGTTGAAGTTGCAGCAGAAAACATAGTTACTGTGCCCTTTCAATGTCTTCAAGCACTTACCCTGAAACAACATTTAGCAGAGTTAAATATCCTTCAGTGCCACAAATGCATTCAGATAAGCTGTATTAACATTAACCGCTGTGCAGAGCACAGAGAAATCAGCTCTAACCCCAGGTTTAGATGAGGATCAGCTAGAGCAAAGAAAAAACACCCTTATTTTTAGTGACAGCAGCCAAGTTGCAAACCCTTTAAGTCACTCAGGAGAACCAAGCAGTTAACATACCTAGTCAAAATACAAGCAAATTATCCAGTTCTCACTGTAATTGCAGATAAGGAAGGGGGAGAGAAGCAAAAACAAGTGGGGCCATAATAAGAAATCACAGAAAGGTTTCAGCTGAGATGCTGCTTTCAGAAACAAAGCCTGCGGCTGCGTTGTGACCATGAGGTTTAAGTGCTCTCATAAGATAACCAGACTCCTCCTGATACCCATAAGCAGCCCTCCTTTTCCAAAAGCAACAGCATTATCTCACTCATCCTCACAGCCCAGTCAACCAGCAGCTCATTAAATGCTGGAAAGATTGAGTGTTACCCACACAGGAGGCAGTGCTTAACACTCGACCTTCTCTCGTCATAACACATCAAGGCTGTCTCTCAGAAGAACGTGAGTTAAGGTGCCAGTGCTGGGGAGAAGAAAGATAAGCAATAGTTCATCCTTACCGAGCTTACATCCCATATTTTGAGAGTTTTATCATCAGAGGCAGACACAAGAAGGTTGGAATCTGATGACCAAGCAACATCAGAGATACCCTAGAACACAGGAAAACAATTCTGAGCTCTGCTTGTCCACTGACACATGAAAATGGAAGACACAGGCTGCATATGCTATGCACAGCTGGCTCTTGAAAGAAAATTCAGCACTGAGTTCAGAATTCATTGATCTGACTGGGTTAAGAGCTCCTTGTTGGACACTTGCTCATTTTAAGGTGAGCATATACTCCAAAAATACCAGTGGCTTGCTCACACAGCTTTACTGTGGCCACCAAAGCCCTTTCCTGGCTTGCATAAGCAGTTTGCTATTTAACTAATCTGAAAAAGTAGCTTCTCTTCGTGCCATGGCTTGCTCTTTATCATCTGAGTCCATAAAGGTTGGAGAATAAATTACACTGTTTTTTCTTGACCTGAATCTCCATTTTTGTTTACGAAACCTCAGCATGTAAGAAACTTCAGAAAACAAAACCACAGGGGTTGGGAGTTGTGTTTCTTTAGAACTTTGCAGAATGAGTAAGTGTTGTGTTTATGTAGGCAAACCCACAAGAAAAATTCAATCTCCTTAAAAGGCAAACCATTCTCTCCATGCACAAAGGGAAGATGGAACGGGACACAGTTCACAGGGGTTTCACCCAAGCATGCATTGCCCCGCGCCCCAGGCTGGTGTCCCTGAAAGGCAGGGACACAAGACCAGCGAGGCAGCGTGCAGGGACCCCACCAGCAGCCTGCACTTCACCCACCCCTCCAGCCTGCCCTGCGTTACTTCTGCAACTCCAGGCTGCTGCACAGGACTGTATAAACAAAGCAGCACAAAATGAGACTGAGGAACAAGCCTTCCACACTTAGTTAAACTAAGCCAGAATGGAAACTTCTGGGTGAGGAAAAGTGAATCCATATTCAAGTGTGCAGTAACCTCCTCATACTCACCAGTTTATGACCAGATATTGTCTTTTCAAACTTGCCATCATATGCTCCCCAGATTTTAATGAGCTTGTCAGCAGCTGGAAAAGAACACGCCAGACAAGAGATTACCTATGTTGGCCCTTCCACTTGGGAAGAGATACCTTAACCACATCCCTGCAAGCACTGGGCAGTCCTCCCTCCCCAGCAGACCAAAGTGTAGAAGGTGAACTGGTAAAGAACAGCTCCATACACGCCACGCTGCAGCAGCTGAGATTACATAAACTGCCTGGAATGCACAGTCTCCAGCAGCTTCAGTTCCTCTGGTGACAACTTGGGTTTCTACTCTTGTTTTAGATTGCCAGTGGTAACAGCAGTGCCAAGCCATAGGAATGCTGAAACACTTTTGCCCAAAACGAACACACATCAGACCACAAGCAGGGCTGAGTTAATGCCTGCAAACCCCCAAATGTTTACTTGCAAAATGCACCAGAGAAAAAAGGCTGGTATTTGCCAGAGGTAGAGGTTAGAAAACCTGGGCAGGGGAGAGGGGGACGCTCATAGAGACACCTGAACATTAAAGTGATTTCTACATGGTAACTGCACTGGTCTTAGTAAGGCCATTTGCAGTGAAGCAAAGACCTCAGCCATTCCCATGCGCAGGAGACGTTGAAGTGGTGCTCACCAATACATTCAGCAATGTTCTTTCCAAGCGCCTTTTCCTTATACCCGGATGCTCTCTGGATCACCGAGGGTCACACAAACAGATTTTCAAAGGAAAGCTGTCAAGCAGTGTTGACCACAAAAAGCCCTTTAGGAAATACCAAAGCTGACAGGAAGAGAACTTGATCCACCACTGAAGAGAGCAAGTAGTGAAACACTTGCTGTGACTGACTGACCACTGCAGGCACTGCAGTGACCACAGCCAGGACAGAAGCACGTGGCCAGCCTCTGTACCATATTCTGCAGCTGTAAAGCTGAGCAGGTCAGTGGTCAAAGCAACAGCATGAAAAAAGCTTATAGCAGATGATCTGAGACTGACAGCTTTGGTATTGCTCCTTTGAAGAAAAACCTTGACACTGCATCCCTCCTCCACCGGATGGAGGTAACACTGCACACAGGCAGCTCTCCAAGGCATGTTTTAGATGAGACAAGGAGGAAGCAGTACTTACAGGAGCTGGCAAGCCACTCTCCATTAGGGCTAAACTTTACTGATGAGACTGCCTTGGTGTGTCCTGCTAATGTGAACTTCAGAGCATAGTTTGGTTTTACTGGTGCAGGCTGTAAGAAAAATATATATCAGCAAGCAGAATAAATTCCAAATCTAGTATCCCAGTGACAAGCTCTGGACCAGAGCGGGTCAGCACACAGTAACCAACCACATGGATGTTCACTCCAATAGAGATTCCAGCATTTACAACTGTATTGTTTCTCCCCCCGTCTCCAAATTCAACCACCACCAAAACAAACCCTCTTGCTGTCTGGGGCCAGCCGTGCCTCCCTGTTGCATGCACAACACCAACTCATCCTTGATAGGAATTTCAGCCAAGCCAGTAAGAAATTGGGGAGTATAATCCAACAGCCCAGCCATAAAGTGCTTGGTAGATCAAAACACTCCTCTTGCTATTGATCCGTGTACTGCTTTTAAGTGTTCTCAGTTTTCATCCTTACCACGAATTAAATCACAGACCAATTCTTCCAGACCTATAAATCCCCCTTTTTTCCCTTTTCACCCTTTGCAAAGGCTTCATGGTTAAACAACAACATCTCCTTTGAGCATCTGCAGCCTTCAAAGAATCTGCATAATTCCCCACTTTGCAGCTACGCTCACAGATTCCCGATTCTCCCGTCATCTCCACGCATTCCACGGATACAACCAACCTCCCTTTTTTAAAGGTCCAAGTGACCAGGAGGATTGTATTTACACCCCCCCCAGCCCTGCGGAACAGGCTGTGCTCCATCCGCCTTTCCCATGAAACCCTCAGCACCTCTCCAGCTCAGACAACAGCAGCAGCAGAACCTGGCAGAGGTTTTCATCTACGGGAGAACTCGACCGATTCTGCTTCGGCTGTTGAATATGCAGGTGCTGCCATGTGTATTTCCACAGACGCTGCTCGAGCCCCGCACACACCTTGCTCTGATTGGTTGAGGAGGAAGGAGTAGATTGTGTTTTGGTGGATTCTGCATCTGGCTTCTTTTCTTCTGTTGCCATGGTTCTGAAGCTGGCAAATGAGACTTATGGTGCTTGAAGGGGAGAATGAATGTGCTGCTTCAAAAGGCAGCTCTTGCCACAGAGAGAACTGCTCTGAAATGCAAACCTTGAAGAAAACCAGAATATTCTCATTAGCTGTCAAAAAGATTCTCAGCAGCCAGAAAAATGAGATTACCCAACAGCAGGTCCCCAAAACCAGGATAAAACCCATAATCTAGATCCAGTTAGGAACACACACAATGGGATTGCGGGCCTTCAAACCTACTAAATGTGCAAGACCCAAACCCAAGCCACAGCCTTTTATCACGAAGCTGTTAGGTGTGGCAGGGTTTTCACAGCACATTCCCCAAAACACTTCTAACAAGTATTTAGCACACAGTAAATACAATGGATCGTGCAAAAGATGGAAGGAACAGCCCAAGGCCTTTTTTTCAGGTTTGTTAGGGTTCAGAATACAAGATTGACATGAATACAAAAAAATCACTGACATTTCCAAAGCTTCAGAGATTCCTTTCACCTTGGAGTGTGTGTATTTCAGTCTCATATTTCCCTCCTAAATGGTCTGGATATCAAGCCATGGCTTGGATATCAAACCCTGCCCTTCTCCACCCGAGACTTCCCCCACTGAAGCAGCCCTGTGCTCGCCCCACCAGAGCCATGATCCATAACAACCCCGCATGGTGCTGTGCCCATGTTCAGCAGTGGGGCTGGTGCTGCAGAGGGAGCAAACCTCCACTGCAGCTCAGGAACAGGAGAGTCTCCAGCTCACACCGACAGGATTTGTCTTCAAAGCATGCTCATGATACCCCACCATTGCTGCCTTTCCTTTTGCTGGTGGCAGCAGATCTGGGAGCACCAGCACTTGCCGCTCCAGCACACACTGGCATTTTAAGCATCTCCCTCCTGCAGGGGAATCCCAGCCTGGTTTCGGTTGAAGGGACCTTAAA
>NW_009932824.1:0-3668 GCF_000696875.1 Nestor notabilis
GTTCCGGAGGTGGGGAGCAGAGGCAGGTTTCTTGTGTTGTCTCAGGGAGCAACTGTTGTCCAGGTACCCCAGGAAAGCACCGAGTGGGAATCCCGTGGGGTGCTGCAGATGCTGAGAGTTTGGGGTATCAGTGGGGTGCAGCACCCACAGGTCTTCTCCCTTATTTAACTGGGGAGAGGAAGATGGTCAAGGCGAGGAGAGGGGCAGGCAGGATGCCCACGCTGACCTGTTGGCAAACAGCAAAGATGCTCTGTGGAGAGACAAAGCTCCCACCACCCATCCTGGGGACCAGCAAAGCAGGGATCCCGCCTGGATGCAGATCCAGGAGCCTGGGTTGTGTCCTTCCTGTTTCACTCCTGCAGCAGGGGCTGTGGGCACTGGGAGAACCCATCGGATGGATGTGCTGCTTATTAATCAACATCCAAAAGTTTTCCAGGAGGCTGAAAGCTAATGGGATTCCTGAGCCCATGGGATCTGCAGAGAGCATGGGCTGGTTCCCCTCCAGGCTCACTGCCAGCACTGCAGTGGGGCTTTCCTTGCAAGACCCCTCTGCAGAGAATCCAAAATGATGTTGAGTCTCCTCTCTGCCTCTCCTCAGGCATTCCTTGCCTCAGAGCCAGGTCACAGTGGTCCCCATTCCCCATGGCTCCTGCTCCAGGTAGCCAACTGGGGCAGTCAGGAGCTGCGATGCCAAACCTCCCTGGGCTGAGTTTGAAGCTGCAGTTGTCAGAGGTCTGGGGGATGAGAAATTCCTCTTTTCCCCATCACAGAATCCCAGCCTGGTTTGGGTTGAAGGCACCTTAAAGCTCATCCAGTCCCAACCCCCTGACATGGGAAGGGACACCTTCCACTAGAGCAGGTTGCTCCAAGCCCCTGTGTCCAACCTGGCCTTGAACACTGCCAGGGATGGAGCAACCACAGCTTTTCCATGAGCTTCAGCACAGGCCTGGCCAGCAGCTTCTGCCCAGCATCCAGGTCGTACCATGGCCCCGTGGTGAGCACAGCCAGGTGCCCCCCTGGAAGGTGGGTGCCTGTGGCTGGTGACTTGGCAGTGCCATGGGGGAAGCTCACTGCTTTTGGTGTCCCTGTGTGCAGCTATGGGGGTTGGAGCAGGACTGAGGACAAGGGCGGTGAGCAGCAGTGGTGAGGACCATGTGGCCGAGCTCTGGCCCCGACTCAAGCTTTACCCATAGAAATTTCTCATCTAGATTTTTTCCCCTAGGGTGAGTTGTAGCACTATGGTGAGGGGTTCCCCCATTGCTGTGCCACCAAGACAGGACTGAGCTGGCTCCTAGGCTGAACCCCGTCTCCTTGGGAGCCTTCCCATGCTTGTTCCATGATATGTGCACATCCCAGCTAAACCCACCACATGCTCCCTTAGCCAGAGCTTCCCTGGGTTGCTCCAAGTAAGGTCTGGACTTTTGGTGCATGTCCCCAAGGATAGTGGTGGAAAGTGGGAGAGCTCCTGTCCCCTCCAGCCTCCCCGGCTGGAGCAGCACATCTGTCTGCATCCCTGTGCCACGGCTCCCTCCGGCAGCAAACCCCATTCCCAAAGAGAGCTCACGCTGCTGCCAGAGCCCCGCTCCCTCTGTCGGCTCCGGCAGCTCAACCTGCGCTCCCCTGGGAAGCGTGTGCCTGGATAAAGCCGCCGTGGCCGGGGTTGGGAGCACCGTCGGCTGCATTTCCCAGCTGGCATCAGCCTCCGGGAGAAGTGGGTCATGCGTGGAGGCCGCCGGGAGCCCGGGCGGTGCGGGAGGGATGCAGCCACTTCCCAAGACATGATTCAGCAGCTCCAGAGGTCGGGGCTGGGGAGGGAGTGGTGGGAGGCTGCCGGTGCTGTGCAATGGGTGTGATGGGTGCGATGAATGTGAGGGATGTGAGGGATGTGAGGAATGTGAGGGATGGGAGGGATGCGATGGATGTGATAGGTGCAATGGATGTGATCGATGATTGTTGACCCAGCACCCTTTTGGGTGCACATAGACAAGGTGCCAGGGACTCAGAGCCACCCCAGCCAGCCTCCATGCTTTACTGGCACAGGGCTGGAGTTGCTCAACACCTTGCTGGGGAAACTGAGGCAGAAAAGGATGTGCACATGGGTGGCCAGGGAGAGGGAAGGGGTGTGCACTGCTGTGGGACCTCTTTAGTGCTACCCACATGTGCAGAGTGATAAAAGGAGGCAAATCAGCTAGCATCCACATTTCTGTTGCTGGGGTTGTGACCAGGGAGTTGCCTGTGTCTGGTGGCAGAAGGTCTCTCCATGCTTTCCTGCTCTGTCCCCTCTCCATCCATCCAGAGCTACTGGGGGCAGGGAATGACTTTTTCCCATGTGGGAAGGGCAACATCTCTGGATATAAAGGGTCATAATGAATCTGGGGCCTGATCCATTGCCCTGAGGGTGGAGGCAGTGATGCCCACCCAAAGGCAGAGATGAGGAGGGCTATAGTGCCCATCCAGCTCCCTCTGCTCCTCCTCTAGCCCCTGGCTTTCCATGCTTTGCAGATGGGATACTGAGGCACAGAGTTGGGCATTATGTTCTCAGCCCTCATGGCAGTGCTTGAAGCCATAGCAAACCCCTGTGGTCCTGCCAGCAGCAGGGCAGGGTCCTGATCTCACAGAGCTTTTGGGGGCCCAGAGGATATAAACACCAGTAATGGGCACTGCTGGCTGAGCAGCCACCGGATCATGGGAATCTGCTGCATGCTTCCAACTGCCTCTAATTGACAATTTCCTCGGTGGGGGAGCTTCACAGCAGAGGAAGCACAGACTCCTCTCCAGGCTCATCTTCCTCCTCGGGAGCTCAGGGGCCTCTGCAGGCTCCATCTCACAGCTACTGCCTTAACCCTTGCTGGGACTGGAGCAGGAGCTGGAGCTTCCCATCTGGGGTTGCGTGTATGGGCTGTGTGGCTCCCAAGCGGGCATGCTGGGAGCCCTGGGTTGCAGCTCCCCATGCCCCCGGGCTCGTTGCTGCGCCTCAGTTTCCCCAGTTGGAATTTAGGGGTCAGTCCTTTTTGGATAGGACCCCTCAGTAGATCTCACAGCAGGGCAGCCCAGAGGTGTGAGAGGAGCTTTCAGCACCTCTGGCATCTGCATTAGCTCTCGTCGTGCAGCACAGGAGCCCTTCATCACTCCCCAAGCATTCTCCTTGCTTTAACATGATTTATTGCATAGTTCAGTGGTGGCCTTGGCAGCGCTGGGGTAAAGGTTGGACTTGATGATCTTAAAGGTCTTTTCCAACCTGGTTAGTTCTATGATTGCCAATACCCCTTGCTCCAAGAGAGTACCCAGGCAGTGGGGAGCATCAGCCGGGGCTCAGGACCCTCGCTCCATTCCAAACCCCAACTAAACCCAGGCCTCCAGGGCTGAAGCCGCAGCCTGTCCCATGTCCTATCACACTCATTCTCTCCCACACCCACACACACGTACCACAGTCACAGATGTGGGACCACAAACTCCGCAGATCCCATCAAGGGATAAAGCAAAGGGGTAGTTTCTATTAGCTCCTAAGCAAAATCCACACCAAATATTAATGCTGTGCCAAGGATAGAGAATGCTACCTGCCACTGCAGGCTGGGCCATGTCTACAGGGCTTCTCCCCCATGTTCCCTCCATCTCTGCTCTAGACCCATCTGTTTCCAAATTCCCCATGTTGTTACCTTCTCTTTCAC
>NW_009932824.1:3699-14979 GCF_000696875.1 Nestor notabilis
CCCTCTCAGGAGGTGTAGGAAGGGAAGTGGAAGGATTTCCAGTGCAGAGTCAGGCCCTGGATTTCGACAGCCGCTCGGTCTGTGCTAATACACCTGGTTTCCAACAGCTTACAAAGAGCTTTGAAATACAAAAGCACTCCTTGGATGCCAGACATTATTGTAAGGCTTGGGTGAAAATAGCAAAGAGCCTGAGCTCTGGCAGTGCAGAAAACCCTGTTTTTCCCCAGCTGAACCTAAAAACATTGGTTGAATCCACACAAAAATGGCATTTAAAGAAATGATTTGCAGCTAGCCTCAAAGCCAGTGTGCTTTGAGGATGTGTCCATAAGGAAAGGTCTGTTTCTGGATGCCAGAGGGCCAATCTCAGAGCAAAGCTGCTCAGGAAGATGCCCCTGCTGCAGTATGCCACTGTGAGAAGGGCTCAATGAAAAGCCTCCTGTGTGGTAATGTCCCTGTTCCATGGCTTGTCACACACTTGAAATCATTTGGGTCAAGCTGGAGAGATGTTTCTCTGTAGACAAGGAGCAACTGAGAGCAGTGGGGCTCTGTCCTGCTGACAAGGACACACATGAGGAACCTTTTCCAAAGCAGCAGTCCCCTCCACGAGTGGTGAAGGGCTTCATGAACCCATGAGTGTGGGTACAATAAGCTCTGTGTAGGAAACTGATTGCAGGACCTGGAACCAGCCCTTTCATGGCCAAGCAGCTGCAAGGGGATCCCTGTGGCACATCCAACACCAGCTGCAGCTGTGGGGCTGCCAGCAGCTCTTGGAGTGACCCCAGAAATGCTTTTCCCACATCCCCTGTCCCAGGGCTGCTCTTGCATCTATTATGAAGTCTAAAAAGATCCCACTCCACACCCCAAAGCTGCAAGGACATCCCTGGGCAGTCGGCACCGGAGTGTTGGGTGGGAGAGGTGGTGGCAGACATCATGTTCCCAATTTCACTGGAATTTTGCTGGATAGGCAACAGATCCCAGCGCAGGGACCACATCCTTGTTAAGCTGAGTTAGCCCTTCTCCACCCAGCCAGGGATTGTCTTCCACCTCCAAAACCCTCCACTGTCCCTGGGGATTGGGATCACGGAGTGAGGCTCCAGCAAGCTCTATCCTCACCATGCCTCAGAGGCAAGAGTCACCTTTTAGCATCCTCTCCCAATCCCCATTGACCTTGCCAGGCCACGCTGGCCCTGCTTGGCAGAGCTGTAGGAGGGGTGTCTGCTGTGGGAGGAGATGCTGGTGTCAAGGTGGAGGGGGTTGACGTGATGTCCCAGTGGGCAGGGATGCAGGCAGGGACAGTGGTTTGGCACCAGAGAGGGGCAAGGGCACATATGTGGAGGGGCTGAGGATGATGCTGTGGAGGAAGGCACTGAGTGAAGGGCCATAGGAAACTGGAGGTGCATGGGAAAGCCACTTTGGTGCTGTTAATTCATTTGTCTGGTGAAAGCTGTCTTTACCCCAGCCTAAAGGCTCATCTATGCAGCCAAGAGGATTTGGGCTGAATCTACATGTGGTAGGGGAAGACAACAGTGATCAGGACTTGGGGGTGTGAGTAGGAAATGAACCCAGCACATGGATGAGCATGCTTGCTCGTGCCCCAGTGTATTTAGCTGCATCTTTGCTGTTGGGACATCTCCCACCCCCTCTGGGGTGTCCTGGTCCCTGGGGCTCTGCAGTGCCCGGGGTGTTAGAGATGAGCTGGAATCTGCTCCCAAGGCTCTGCAGCAGAACATGGGCTTCCCCTGGAGGAAGGGGAAAAGAAGAGCTACACCTCTTTTCCCTCAGCTGTACAAGTTGAATTTAGCATCAATATGTGGACCAGGGGCTTGGCCCTTTTCCCTCCAGCCCTCTCACTCTGGAGCTGCTGCCCACCACCACCTCCACCCTCTTGAGCCCTCATGAAGAGGACACAAGCAGGCACCATCTTCTTCTTCCTCCACTGAGATTTGCCTTTTCCTGTCTTGCTGGGCAGTGGCAATGACATAGCTGAGACTTTCCCACTTTGAGCTGGGTGCTGTGGACACAGGCAGCTTGCAGCATCCCTACCCCAGCCTGGAAATAGGATGATGGACCACAGGTGGCTGGGAGGAGCAGGGGGAAGAGGCGTGACAGCCTTTGGCATAATAAATAGCAACATCACACACCACCTGCCTACCCATTATCAGCTGCTTTGTAGGCACCCAAGCAGAGAGGATTTGAAGGAGAGGTTGGAAAAGGGACGTGGAGAAACTCCAGGCTGCGTCAGAGAGTTTCTCCCACATAGGGGGATGAGGTGAGAGAAAACATGAACGCATTGGTAGGGAAATCTAGCAAAAACAAGTCTACAAGTGCTGGTTGAGGCTCAGCTGAAGCCTCCCAGCACCTTGAAGGGCTCACTAGTATTTTCCCCTGCAGTTTGCAAACAGGGTAAGTGAGGCACCAAGAGTTTAGGTGCTCAGGAGGGATCAAAGGAGCAGCTGAAACCCAGGATTCATCCTTCCAGCTGGGCAAAGAAGGAGATGAAGGGCATGAAGATTTCCTCCATGTGGGGTTTGGGAAAGGGAGGAAGATGGGGGAGATGCAGGAGAAGTGGTGCCTCTCCTGAGTAGAAAACAGGTTCCCAATGACAGCAAATTAAGGTTTGCACCTTAATTATTTCCTTTGGCTCTGCTGTTGTGTCCTTAAAGTTGTTAAAAGGGCAAAAGGGAGAGGAAAAGCAAAGCTGACATCCTGTCCATCGGGTCCAGATGCAGCTCACAGAGTACAAATGAGCGGGCGCAGAATGGAAGCGCTTAAAAAGAAACTTAATGAGATTGGTATGCAGGCATCTGCTTCCTATCAATCATCATCTGGTGTGATACAGAATGGTAGATGTCATCTGTTTAATGACTCTGATGAAGAAAAAGAGCTCCAAACACACACACGCACATCATGACCCAACAAAATTCCAGAGCCTGAGATGTTTGAACTCTCAGAAATGTTCTGTAGACGGAAAAACCCCAACTGACACCTCTCCCAGTTCACTATTGTTTGACTTACTTTATTTCTTCCCCCTCTTTTTCCTTTCCCTCTCCTTTCCTCTGGATATATTTAACCTTTGTGTTAAATTAATCTTCTCTGTTTATTAACATGGAGCACTGCGCCAGCCTCCTTCCCTCTTGGTTTGACAACTCAAGTATTTGCTCCAGGCCAGTTCTTCCTGCAGGAGTTTTCCTCTCTCCACCCCTGCAGAAGAAGAAGGTGCAGGTGTCCAGCCAGCCACAGATTTGCTTTTCAGCTTAAAGCAGAGACGCTTTGGGCTTCCCTGTTTCAGTTCTTCATCAGTGAAAGGGGGCAGACAGCCTTAAGCACAAGAGCAGGGGTTTGCTGGGTTTGTATTCCTCCACTACTGAACCTCTTTCAGGTCCCTTAGGAATGCTGTTCGTGCTCAGGTCCCACGGGAGCATCATCTCCAGGGTCTGTGAAGTGGGGAAAGGTTGGAAACCAAATATTTAGATCCTCCACTGGCTTAACCCAGGTTGGGGGTTTTTGGTGATTTAATCAATCTTTGCTCCTGGTGTAGCTGGATGAAAGGGGCAGAGAGGTGGAGGTGATGCCAGTGGCGAGGCATGAAGCCTCAGCTCCTGCTCCCAAAGAGCATCGGTCCCAGTGGCTTCTTTTGATCCTTCTCTTGGTGGGATGATGCTGTGATGTCTGGGGATGCAGGGCTTGGTGCCCACTTACTGTAGCCCTTCTACTGAAAGAACCTGGCTCAGACCAGGAATTTTTCCTCAGCTCATTTCCTGGCTCTTCATAATATCATGTCCTTGAGCTGAGATCAAACAGGGCTTTCCAGGGAGCTTCTGATGGTTTGGGATTCAGGGTGCATTGACAGCTGGCAGCCCACATCCCCTGCTTGGGGTGGTCTGTAGGCAGCAGGTCCCCCTTCCAGCAGCACTCCCTGCTCCAGTGCCCAGGGGATGCTGGCCAGAGCAGGAGGGTGAGGGGAAAAGATCCACTATCAGGGGTGGCAAAGCCTTAGCTCTGACCTTGGTGGGGTGTTTGATGTCTGTAGCTGGAGGACATTGATGTCAAGGGCTGGCTGGAGCTGCAGGATTGGGGCTGCAGCAGAGCTGGGAGGGATGGGACAGGGAAGAAGGATGTGTGGCTGGATGGAAAAAATGGTCCCATTAAACCAGAGAGGAACATTTGCCCTTCTGTTGGGACATGCTCAGGGCAGAAGCCATGAATCCTGGGAACAGTGCTACCTGCCTGGCTGTGGCTGGGGGACCCATGTCCAACCCCAACCACCTCCCTGACATCTCTGGGCTGAAGGAGATAGACGGAGCATCTCTGGTGATAGGAGCTGGAGACAGCCCGGACTGGGTGGGATCTCTCCCAACAGGGACCAGGCGTCACAGGAGGAACTTTGCCAAGGGGGAGGCTGCACCGTAACAGGAGGAGTTTTGTCATGGGTCCCCTCCTGGTTTTAAAAGCAGCACCTTGTCTCCCTCTTCCACCTTCCTTCCTCCCCCACCCTTTTTGCTGCCTTCACACCTCTGAAACCTATTTTGGGCCATCTGATGAATCCCAGATGCTTCAGGAAGCAGCAGGAGCCGTGGTGCACTCCAGGCGCTGCTTCACGCTGCTTCCTTGGCAATGCCCCCAAGCTTTCACAAGCCAAGGGAGTGGGGGAAGGAAGGGAAAAGGAGGATAACAAAGTGGTAAATGAGGCTGGTCCTCAATAGTGAGATGATTTGTAGAGTGGTAAGTGGGGAAGAGAACCCCACCTGGTCCTGGAGGGAGGTAGTGATGGTTGGGAATAGAGGTGGGATGGGTTCACATGGTTTGGGATGGTGCTTGGAGTGGGGGTTATGGCTTGGGAGAGGGGAGGAAGCTGTCCATCTGGATGATGGGGACAGCCCTGGGAGATGTCTGCCACCTCCTGAGCATCCTTCCCTGGTCCAGGTGAAGGAGAAGGCAAGGAGACCCCTGTAGGAGGAAGGGAGCTGGGTGAAAGGGGGAACAAATGCTGATGTGGTTCTCCCCTGCAAAACTGGGGTGGAAGAGGGTGGTTAATGTGAGACCAGTGTCAGCCCTGGCTGATGAGAGTGACAGGCTGCAGCGGCTCCAAGCCCTACACCCTGTCACCTTCTGCCCCTCTAGCTCCCCAGGGAGCTCAGCTGCAGCCACAGCTTCACCTGCTCCAGCTGCATTTCATTGGGGCTGACGTAATCCTGCAGCAAAGAGGGGCTGTGGGACATCAGCTCCTGGCACAGATGAGCAGTGACATGAGCCCCTGGTGCGGTTGATGTGTGAAAGGTGGAGGCATCTGGGTCAGGGGGGGCTGTTTTGGGTGACAATGCAGGATAAAACCCATGGGACTGGGAAATAGGAGTAGGGAGAGAGTAGCTGGGATAAAGAGAGGTAGTCATGCTCCTCTCCACCTCTCTGAGACAGGACATGATGTTTTGATGTATGTGGGTATGTATATAGCATCTGCACTCCTGGGTGCCGTCTCTGGCGATCAAGTGCTCAGTCTGGTTTGTAGGTGAATATCCAGCTGTGATGCTTTTGTATCAGATAAGGAAGGTTGGGAGAAAGGCATTAACCTGCTGGTTTTAGTCAGCTGAATACCACAGGTCCTGAGGAATTCAGTGAGGAAAAGCAGCCCTGGCTGTGTTGGATGGAAGGGGGTGATTTTCAGCACCTCCACCACTCCATGTTCTGCTCTAACCTCTCTGCCTGCTCTCACCCTCCTGATGGTGTTTGATGTCTGTTCTTTCTTGCAGGTTTTTTGTCAGCTTCCCCTCGGCCAAGCAGTACTTCAGCCAGTTCAAGCACATGGAGGACCCCTTGGAGATGGAGAGGAGCTTGCAACTGCGTAAGCACGCTCGGCGGGTCATGGGTGCCATTAACACTGTGGTGGAGAACCTCAATGACTCCGAAAAGGTCTCCTCTGTTCTGGCCCTGGTGGGCAAGGCCCATGCCCTCAAGCACAAAGTGGAGCCCATCTACTTCAAGGTAAAAGATAGGAGCAAAAACATACCTCTGGAATGCTTTAGGAATTAGGAAGAGGGCAGGAGAGAGGGAGATCTGGTGAACTGGTGCTGCATGTCCTTGCCTGAAGGAGGTTGGCTGGTCCTGGAGGTTGCTCCCCAGGTGGCAGAGGTGTCCCGCTGCAATGCTGTCCCATGCAGATCATCATTCCTAAAAGCAGCCAACCCAGAGCATCAATTTCTCCTGCTCCGGGAAGCCTGTGTCCTGCCTGCAGCTCTTCTGGCATGGCTGTGGCTGTACGGTCCCTTTTGCTAGAAATGAAGCATGGTAGAAGGGACTAAATAATTGGAGGTGCCTAAATTAAGGAGATGCTGGAGCCTGCAAGCACCCCATGGTGCCTGGGTCTCAGCCTGCCCCCTGCTCAGGCAGGCTCATTACCTGGGGTGTCAACAGACTTCCCAAGCGTTGATCTATCACTCAGAGCATCGCTATTCCCAGAGCTCAGTCGCAGCATGAGTAGGAAAAAGCCAAAACCTGCTGTTAGCTGCTCCCTGGCAAGTTATTAACCCTCTGGTGCCTTCCAGAAACTCACTGGCGTCATGCTGGAGGTCATTGCTGAAGAGTACGCCAATGACTTCACCCCGGAGGCGCACAGTGCCTGGACCAAGATGAAGACCCTCATCTACACGCACGTGACGGCGGCGTACAAGGAGGTGGGCTGGGCACAGTACCCCACCGCCACCCTGTGAGCGGCCCCCGGGCCGGGCGAGGGGCAGGGAGGGCTTCACTCACGCCAGGACTTCACTCTGGTCTCTGCTCAAGGTCTGTGCTTGGGCTGGGGAGCCCGCAAGGGCCGGGTCCGTTAGCTGCCAACTCACAATTGGATCTCCAGGGGGTTTAAAAACAAACTAAATAAGCCAAAATAAACTAGAACCATGAAGGGTGAGGGTGGTCGGGGTGAAGCGGTAGCGCGGGATGCTGGAAGGGGATGCAGAGCACAAAGGGAGGGCATTTGGTTGTTGACTCTATCTTACTGTCCTGGCCTGTTCATCACCACTTCCCAAATCCTGCACCTCACTTGCTCCTCCTCAGAGACCCTTGCCCAAGCAGCAGTGCTGCGCAGCCCCATTGCTGATGAACAACATGACCCTGGTTTTCCATACACAGCCCCCAGGCAAACCTGGCTCCTTGCTTTTGGGGGTGTGATGCTTATGGGGAGCACCGGCTGGCACTGAAAGCACTTTGCTTTGCACTTTCTCTGCTCACCTGGCAGGGTGACAGGGCTGATGGCTATGGCCAGAGCTGCTCTTGGTGTCCCATCACCCTGCACCATGAGCTGGCAGCAACCCACGCCTCTCCCATCATCCATAGTCCCTCTCCTTGCCTGGCTGCTGCAAACCCTCCCAGGGCTGAAGGGAGCAAGGGGGGTAGGCAGGATGTGCTCCTCCATGGTTAGAGAGTGAGGAAGGAAGAATCATGGAATGTTGTGGGTGGGAAGGGACCTTAAAGCTCCTCCAGTTCCAACCCCCTGCCACGGGCAGGGACACCTTCCACTAGAGCAGGTTGCTCCAAGCCCCATCCAACCCAGCCTTGGTGGGCTTGTGAGGCACACACCGTGCCATTGCCCTGGGAGCTGACATCTGTAGGTCTGTCTGTCCAGCAGCCAGCAGCAGGGTGGTGAAGCGATGAAGGGCTGGGGCAGCTCTGCCCCACACCGTGAGAAGGGGGGTTCAGGCTGTGATCAGTATGTCCCATGAAATAGCCACAGCAGGAGGGATTCCTGGGTGTGAAGGAAGGTGCCTGCTCTGTTAAAATCTGTCAGTAACTGGTTGCTTAGAACATACTTCTGCCCTCTTGATAAAACTGGGTTACTTCAAATAAAGTGCCTGGTAGGAACCAGACCATACAGGAGCCGTGTCCTTCCCCAGGGGCTGACAGTGTTCCAGTGCCTGGCAAAGGCCTCTTTCCCCCCACAAAATCCAAGCCGTGTCTGCAAGGCTTGCAGCGCTCATTCTGCTCCAGCACTGGCTGTCCCTGAAGCTGTGGGTGAATTGTCTTGGCTTCTGCCTCAGTTTCTCCTTCGGTTACAAAAAAAAGGAAGAGGAGCAGCCCCAGTGCCTCTTGCATATGTGCTTGGATTTATAGGATGCCTGACAAAGGATTGGGGATGAAACATCACATGTGCTAGGAAGCTTTGGCATCCTCATCACCCAGCACTTTCCAAAAGGTCTCTAATGTTTTTGGAGCTCCAGCATGAAGGGCAATGATCCCTATTGAAGTGGGAGGGGGGTTCCCTTCTGAGATTTGCTCTGGCCTCATTCCACCACTGCCCTGGTGTTTTCCTTCCAAATCAAGGGGCTCCTCTGCCCCCTGACACTGCTAGAGGGGTCCCCGCTCCCAGAAAAGCTCTTGATGGGGTTTTCCACTTCTTCCTCTGTCAGCAACAGCAGGTTCCTGCTCAGCATCCCTGTTGGACCCCAGCCCTGCCCCTTCCATCACTCATGCCTAGATGCTGGTGCAGCCCAGGGCTGCTGCTCAAGGCAGCAGGAGAGGTGTGCTTGGGGAGAAAATGTCATCTCCTGTTCCTTTGGGCTCACCTAGATACAGCCGGGAGTTTCTGCCATTGCCCAGTGCCCTGGCTCTGGGAAAAGGGGGGTTTGGGGAGGGCTCTAAACCTCTTGGCTGCATTTCCCAGAGACCTGGGACCAGGGTTTGTGCCAAAACATCCCCAGGATCCTACTAACGCCACAGCCACCACTCTCTCTGGCCTTCCAGTTCTTTCCTCCTGATGTCCCACAATAAACCAGGTGGAGAGGAGTGATGGAGCACAGAGGGTTGGGTGAAATAACTGCTCAGGACACAGCTGTCCTTGGCAAGGTCCAGGGATTTAGAAAAGGGACAGGCACAGGGCACCAAGTGATGCTGCTCTGCTCATGAGCTGGGCTGTCATTTAGCGTCAGCACCCCCAAAACTCAGCCCAGCAGCCTGAACCAGTGACCGTGCCAGCAGCTGATGCCTCTGGCTTATGTCTGAGCATGGTTGGCAGAGGCATCCCTCAAACAGCAGCTGCTGCTGGGGCCAGGATTAGACCTGTGCAGATGGGAAAAGACCTGTTCAGTCATTAACTTTGCTCCAGTGCAGGGCTGGAGAGTGATTGCCTGGAGCAATCTGATGGGTTTAATGGGTTTGGGGTGCATCATGAGCTTCACTGATCTCTGCCAAAACCTTGGGTCCAGCAGCACATATTTTCAATGAGTTCATGTAATTCCTATGCTCTGTGGATGCTGGGCCAGGAATGTTTCTGTACAGGGATGTCTCCTCCTCAGACAAAGCTCACATCTCGACCTTTGAGGTTAATATTCTCCAGGTGGGAATCTTATTTTTGCAGTGCAAACCCTTCTCCCTTTCCACAGCCAAAACCAGGCTCAGTCACCATTGGTAGAGAAGTGAATTTGGGGTGGCTGTTTCCATGTTCATGCCCCACCTACCTGAGTGCCTTGGCTTTGGGGGAGCAGCAGTGAGGTCCCTCCACCTCACCTTGGAATGGGGCTTAGTTTCTTCTTGTGTTTCTAACCTCTTCCTTTGCACCCCTAGAATAAACCACCCCATGCCCTGCTGCACCCATGTCCGCATGTGCTGGGCTTGGGGTTGTTTTTTCCAGGCACATCTTTCACAAGTAAATCCAGATGTGTGCAGCTGCTGTCCCTCAAGAGGCCCCCCCAGCAGCCACATTGCAGCCAGGCAAATACATGCAAATGAAAACATATTTATTTTTACCAGCTCTAGAGGAAGTCACATGGAGCAGGGAGGGCAGCCAGGGCAGAGCTCAGGAGGAGATGGAGATAATGCAAACTCCCCCCTCTACTGCTGCCCGTGTGGAGGAGGCGTTGCTTAAATCAGGGAAAACTCATCTGGGAGAGATGAAAATGAACAGAAAAAGGGAAAAATACCATTCCAGAGCGACAGGGCTGATGAATGCCGTGCGGAGGAGCAGAAAGGGAGGCTGGGTCCTGGCTCTCCAGTGCACATGCATGCACACGCCTGTAGAGCTACTCCCTGTTACTGCCTGTCCTGTCACCCCCCTGCACCCACTGCAGCCGGCTGGAGACCCCCTGACCCCCACCTTCCATCCAGGTCCTATTCACTGGGGTCAGAACTTCACCTCCCAGTGTGCTCGGGCTCAATCCCTTGGTGGTGGCAGAATCCAGCCCCTGGCTCTGATGCCTCTGCATTAGCACCAGTGCTGGGCTTGGACCCAGGGCCTGGGTGGGAAAGTCTCTGTGGCCCCTGCAGCAGATGAATGCTGGCAGGGGAATTTGGGGTCTCTGGGGCGGGGTCTCTGGGACAGGGTTCCCGCTGAGCACGTCCTGTCTCTCTCTGGGGACACTATATCAAGCAGCTTGTGTCCCCCCACCGTAAGGTCACCACTGCATTTGGTCAGAGGGAGTTCAGTGCTGGAGGGAACGAGAAGTGTAGGGTTAGGATGAGGCATGGATCCCATCCAGTATGTCCCCCCTCCCTATGGCAAACACTCATGGCAGGTATAGTTCCATATACACCCAGCCAGCTGGAGAGACACCCCAACGCCACCAGAGCTGCTTGGACAAGGAACTCTTAAGGACCTTGTGTCACCACCCTCTGTCTTCTCCTACGGTGAGACGAATCTCAGAGCCACAGGCTCTGCCACGGAAATCCTCCTGCATCTCTGCCAGTTTGCTCCAGTTTACCCCAGTAAAGGGGATCCCAGTGTCTGTGCGGAGGTGCCCAGCAACTTCAGTGGGGACCAGATTTTGTGCGGCTGGACTCTGGTTCCAGAGCTCAGCCTTCCCTGCCCCTGCCATAGGGAAGCTGCGCTGGTGCACTGCTGTCAGTGCAAGGACTGCTGGGTGGAAGGGAAACCCATGAGCTAACCTTGGACCGACTTACAGACAGGGAGGGATAAACCCGCCCGCTGGGTCTGCCCTCTCTGACAGACACTAACTGCTTTCCATAGCTGAAGTTGTCTCTTAACTGTTGGTATTTCTTAACCAGTCCCACCGTGACCCACAGACGTGAGCCTGGCGTGGTCCCCTGTAACTCCGTGTCTTTCCGTGACTGCTGCGAGTACTGTTCGTGTGCGTGTTCCTCGACGCTTCCGTGCTGGTTTCGTGTACAATGGGTGTAACTTGTTCTTCTTTTTGTAGGTTTTTAGTATGTTTGTAACCTAACAGAATGGTGTTATTAAACTGAAAATTGTATCTTCAGTGGATAAACCAAACAACCTCCTCCAGCTCTTCTTGGCTTCCTTTCTGGGGGGGTTGGGGGGATGTTGGGGGAGATGTGGGG
>NW_009932824.1:15153-19450 GCF_000696875.1 Nestor notabilis
GAGTCTTTGGGTCTCACTGTGGGATGCTGGTGAGGGGCTTTGTGGCTGGAAAGCAGCAGCAAAGGGAGGAGATGTGCCCTGATGTGCCCTTCACTGCTCTTCTGCACCATGGGTGGTGGTACAGGTGGCCAGAGGCATCTTACTAATGGGCTAACTGAGAAGGGGAAGGTGTGCTCCTCCTCTGGCTTCTTTGCTTGGCTTCCAGGTACATTGTGCAAACCTCTGGGGACTCTCCCTGGATCAGGAGCTGTTCCCGTGCCTTTGCCAGCCCAACCCAAAATGCAGGTATGGAGAATGAACTTCAGGGGACCGGGCAGGGACTTTCCCTAACTGACATCCTAAGGCTGGTTTGCAGCCACCACGGCACATGAATCCAGGCAGGCACTGAGATGAATGATCCTCTAGATGTGAAACCTGCAGCGGTGGTGGCCACAGAATGCAACAACCATGACCACCAAGGACTATGAGATATTTCCCAGCCTTTAAAAATAGCAAGACAGCTCCCTGAGCAGCAGGAGCCAAGTTTTCCATGGATCTGTCCCACGCAGCTCTCCCTGTTCCTCTCTCTGTGGCTGGGTCACGTTGCAGTCGGATGGGTCCCAGCACGGCTGGGTCACGTTGTGGTTTCCCTCCATGGGTCTTTCCAGCTCCCTCCTTTGTAAAACGGGCCCATGATGTATTTGAGACCTCTGTCAGATTTGCTTGACACTGGCCAAACTTTCCAAAGTTGTTGGCAGAGGACTGATGGATGGAGGCACAGTCAGACAGATACACATAATGGTCCCATAAGCCCCATATTTCTGTGGGATCCAAGGCTTAGAAAAGAAATCTGAGCAAGTCTTTTTACTGTGCTTTTCTCCACTGATGCTGAGTTACATCAGCACCAGGGAAGGGGAAGCTCATCCCACCAGGGTGGTGAAAACCACCAGCACCTGGCCACAAGCAATTTTAAGTGGAGCAACCCCAGTTTAGGACCCTGGTCTGAGGCTGGGGAGGGCTCAGTGGGGTCTGAGAGGGAGAAGGGCAGAGATTGGTGCCTTGGAGGCTGCCCAGGGTTTTGGGAAGCCTGATGCTGGATTGTTTTCTGTTGGGCTGAAGCAACAACAGTGTTCTCCAGCCCTGCATGTGGTGGAATAGCTCTTGCATGGGCAGGCACCTGGGCTAGTCTGGAGTCCTCAGGCTATAGGGGAGCCTATTTCTTCCCCTACAGTTAAGGCAAGCCTGACCTGCCATGGCCATGGAGAAGGGAACCACAGGTCAGCCCACCTGGGAAGGGGAATAGCTGCCTGCTTCCATCTGTCTTCTCCTGCTGTGTCTTCTTTTGGGAGGAAACTACTCGGTCCTATTAATGCACCAAGTTCTTGGAGTCTTCTCCACATCCCATGCACACTTCCAGGTGGAAGTAAACAGTCAGCAAATCTTGCACACTGCTATGCTCCCTGTGGAAAACACTGGCTGGGGAACCAGGAGCAAAAGGACTGGCCAGCTCAGGAGTGGGGAGGTTGCAGTGGTGACCTGGAGCTCTTAGAGCTTTGCACTCTGGGCTGAGAATAGCCAGAACCAGCAGTGGCCAGAGGGTACTGACATGGAGCTGGTTTACCAATGGCTTATTGAAAAGGAGCTGGGAATTTCATCATTACCTTGCAGGGAGAAAATATGGACACAGCCCTTCACTTAGTACTGGTATTTACTCCCAGATCCCATTACCTTGGGCTGACTGTGACCACACTCTGGCTGCCCAATGCCTGGGGCGGGCTAAAACCAGTCTGTTTCCAAGCGTCCCAGCCTGGGGATGCTGCTTTCCAGGAGGCACCCCTCATCCAAGGGAGATGGTGGAGATCCAGCTTCTAGAAACCACCTTGGCTGCCCAGAGAAGCTGTGGCTGCCCCATCCCTGGCAGTGTTCAAGGCCAGGTTGGACACAGGGGCTTGGTGCAACATCTCCACCCTGTGTCCATAACCCACCGGCACCAGTGACAGCCAAGGGAGATCCAGGAGGTCACTGTGAGGGACAGACAGAAATGCGTCTGCAAGGGGGAGATTAAAAAGAGAATATGATGTAACTGCACAGCACCTATTAAAACCCAGCCCATGGGATATGGTGGTGAGAAGTCTTCCCTTGTTGTGCTGGGTGGCACAGGGTGAGAAGCCTCTGGAGATGGAGCTTGCAGGCTCCTACCAGCTTGAAGGACACATCTCCATTATCTGCACTAAGAGCCAGGAGCTCCAGGCTTTGCTGTTTGAACTATGGCCACCCTCACCAGCATGGGGGGTTTGGCGGCTCCTTGCTCAGAGCAAAGCTCCTGAAGGGATAAAAAAAGGCAGGAAATAATCATCCCACCATGGTGGGGCTGACACTGAGCAGGAGATGGCCCTTCCTTCCGCACCCGGCTCCTCTGCAGCCGATCTGGTTTATCTGAGTGGCGCTGAATGTAAACGCTGTCAGCGCCGGCTGGGAGGAATTCTTGGGAATTTGGCAGCCAAGAGATGAAATAACAGAGCTGGGCTGGGGGGAAGTGCAGAGCTCAGACTAAAGATCCTCCCAGATAACTTACAGCCAGGTTTCTCCCAGGCGAAGAGCAAAGAGAGGGCAGAGGGAGGATGAGGAGAGGACCAGGAGGAGGAGGATATCTCCAAGGGCCACACTGGGACCAAGGGGATGATGGGGAAACCACCCTTGCCCCATGCACAGGAGCTGGCCCCATGGTGCGTAAGAGTGTTTTGCCCCCTGCCGTGGATGTGTGTTGGTGGGGACACGTCCCGATCACCCTCTGGTTTTGCAGGATGTGCTGGGTGCTGGTGGTGGAAGCAGTGCTGAAGGCACCAAGGTGCTCCTGGACACCTGAACCTGCAGTGTGCCGAGAGAGGAGCCTCCTCTGCTCCCTGCTTCCAACCTGAGGGCAGCTCCATCCCCCGGGACAAGCACCGGCTCCACTCTCTGTGGGGACAAACCAGCACAAAGACATCCCCATTGCTCGGCGTACTGAACCCTGAACCAAACAGCTTTGCTGCCTGAGGATTCCCAGCCCCATGCAGCTGGGACATCCACTGCTGTTGAATACAAATCCTGTTTATGAGTTGACCAGCGTATCTGCTTTAAGAGAAGGCTTTAGAAAACCACCCCGCGGGTGCTGCTGTTTGTATGTGGGCTCAGTTCTGAGGCTGATGTTCCAAGCAGCTCCTGAAATAAAATAACCATTGGGCTCTGCTGCAGTGTGGGTTTATATTGATATAGCAGTGTGATTAGTTTGGGGGATACTTTTCTGACAGTAGCATGATTTCTTTAGATACTGACTTTTCTCGGTATAGATGAAATTGGCTGAGCAAAAAGCCCTTCAGAAAACTGGTTTACGTTAAACTTAGGAAAGCCCATGTCTCATCTGTCTGCCAAGACCTGTGCATTACTCGGGGCTCTTCTACCAGCAAACAATGATTATACTGACAATTTAACCATGTATTTTATATATACCTATGTATAATGTAGTCCCATAAGATGTATTCTGAGGTCTTGGTGCTGCTCAGGAGATCATCATAGAATTAGAGAATGGTTTAGGGTGGAAGGGACCCTAAAGACCATCTAGTTCCACCTCTCTGCCAGAGGCTGGACCAGAGGCTGGCAGAGGGGTCAGAGTGATGACAGAGAGGGGTACATGTAGGGTTTGGGGTCTCTACAGACATGTTGTGCCTACAGATACTGGGGTGCCTATGGAGAACAGGGTGCTGGCAGAGATGTGGGTGCTGGCAAAAATGCGCCTGGGTTGCTGGCGGTCCAGCCTTGCTCTCTACCAAGCATCCATCTCCCCTGGGGTCCTGCTTGGAGGGATGCTGAAACCTCCCTGGCCCCAGCCTTCCCCAGGGCTGATGGATGGTTCTGGTGCACCGTCAGTAAGAGGGTGCAGCTTGGCTCAGGGTAATCTCTCTGAAGGTGACTGCAGATGGCTGTGCAGGTAACTGCAGCCTCTGCTCAGCCAGGCATGGATCCATGAGCCTGGGAACACCACATCCTGCACCCCGAGCAGTGGCAGCCGGGAGGTATGCAGAGCAAAAGGGGTGCTGAGGGAAAAAACGAGGTCTGGGGAGATCCTAGAGCAGCTCCAGTGCCTAAAAAGGAGCTACAAGAAATCTCGAGAGGGGCTTTGGACAAGGGCCTGTAGGGACAGGACAAGGGGAATGGCTTTAACCTGCCAGAGGGGAGACTGAGATGAGCTCTGAGGCAGAAGCTCTTCCCTGTGAGGGTGGTGAGACGCAGGCGCAGGCACAGGGTGCCCAGAGAAGCTGTGGCTGGCCCCACCCTGGCC
>NW_009932824.1:19463-20845 GCF_000696875.1 Nestor notabilis
GGGGGTTTGGGGGAACCCTGCTCTAGGGGAAGGTGCCCCTGCCTGTGGCAGGGGTTGGAACTGGATGAGCTTTAAGGTCCTTCCAACCCAAACGACTCTGTGATTCCGTGATTCTGCAGAACAGATGGCTTCTCCTCTCAGCTCGCCTCCCCAAGGACACCCAGCAAGCGTGAGGGTTGAGTCTCTTGCAGAGCTGTTGTTACAGCAATAAAGGTGTTCAGCTCCACAAACCAGAACCACCCTGGGCAGGAGACAGCTGCAGCCCAGCATCTCCCAAACTGGCCTGTGCATATATCCAGGGTCAGGCTCAGCAGAAGGAGTCCCTGGGGAGGCTGGATAAATAGCAACAGGTGAGGAGATTGCTTCCCAACGGTCACCACTTCCTCTGCACTGCTGTGAATTCACCCACTTCAGTCCCCATCCTCTCCGCAGCAGCATCCTCTGCCCTAGCCCCTGTTCCAGCAGCTCCCACTGACCCCAGTGCCGGGGGGTGAAGCAGCCTCCCCATCAAGCAAGGCTATTCCCAACCTTATTGTCTGACTGGGCAGTTACTGCTACTGGAAGGAAAATCCCCAAGGCTGGACCATCATCCTATGGGATTTGCCAAAGGAAGCAGGCATTTCCCTGTCTCCTGACCTTTCCTGCTCCACTGAGTCACCCCAGAGCCCTCTCAAATGTTTACTCTTTGCGAAAGCAATAAAAGAGAAGGAAACCCCAAAAGACAAAGTCCCACCAGCCTGCCTTTGATTGCAGTTGATATTGGATTATCCCTTAATGCTTTCCCACCACAGGCTGGCTGAGGAGGGAGGAAACAGCATTTTGAAGGTGGTAAAAGACAACTTTCCCACTAATAACCCTGTGGAGGGGTCTGGGGTGGCTCGGCCAGGATCTGGGGTGACAGTGCCTCTGAGGATGGGAGCTGGGGTCCGCCAGCTGCCCAGGCTGTGGACATGGAGGTGAGCAGGAGCATCACTGTGTTTGCCAAAGGTGATGGAGCACGGGGCAGCCACAGAACATGGCATAGGTGGGCCATGGGTGCTGCTCCCCATCTTCCAGCCCCATGATGGCTGGGGACGGGCAGGTGAGGATGCAGTGACAAGCTCCATGTGCCACACAGCCGGCTGGCACCGCTGCCACCAGCACTGTGATGCCGGTGGGAAAGGTTTCGAGGGAGACTTTTCCATGTGCTCTGCCCTCACAGAACCAGACCTGGTTGCCTGATAGGAAGAACTTTCTCCATTTCTGCGAGAAGCACCAAGACCCGGGTGGTCCCAGCGTGCCCCGTGTGCCTTGGGGTGGCAGCATCGACACCCGGCGTGTCACCAGCGGGATGGGGCGGTGTTGGGCTGGAGGAGACAGGGACGGGTGCGCTGGGCTATGGC
>NW_009932825.1:0-23073 GCF_000696875.1 Nestor notabilis
CTTTCCAACCCTAACTATTCTATGATTCCCATGGCTAAGCCTGCTTTTTCCTGAGCTTGCAGATTCAACCCAAGTGACTTGTTTCCATTTCCCAGCTGTCCCAAGAACATTTTTTTACATTAAAAGATATCTGGGAGAATAAATAGGAGAGGTTCTGCGCCGGAAAGTCTGGCTGCTGATGCTAAGAGGTGCAATTAATTGTTCCGGTTTATTCTACATGTTAAGCTAGAAGTCATAGTGGCAAATGCTGGAGTTGTAACATCTGGGTTTATGTTGGGAGCATAAGAGGTGCAGTACTTCTCCGACCAGGGCTGAGCCTACTCTGCACTCTGTCCTTGCTGGTGTTGAGCTGATGTGACCAAGTCCTGCTGGAAGAGCTCCTAGCCCTTACCAGCATGTATCCTGGCATTGTGCATTCGTACCACAGCTATGCTGCTGAGGGCTGGCATCATACTTGGTGCTGACTGCAGCCATGGGTGCTGCTTTCAGCTCTGTCCTCACTGAGCTTGTGTACATGGCTGTGTGGATCCTAGCACAGTGGTCTTTTGGGTCAGTGTGATGGTTGTTAGTCCAAGTCACTGACATTCTTATTTTTTTCCTCATCTTTATTGGTAGCATATCCTATGCTTAATTTGCCTAAGCAGATATCAGCCTTGAGGGACCATAAGAACGGGGTTTGCCTTAAACCAACACAAAGCAAGAAATTATCTTATAAGTCTGGTGCCAGCCTGAACTGTCATCATGATGCCTTCAGCTTTCTTTACAGTGGTGTGATTTATGGGTAGGGCAGCAGTCCTGGTTTCAGATTTCTTCCATCAGTATTCATAGGCTGTGCTTCACACCAATCTGCTGTACCTCCAGCCCCTTCTTGCCAGCTAAGTGGTTGAGTCTTCTTAGGGTCATTTAAAGTATAATAAGAGAAATACTGATTTCTCCTGGGGAACCTTAAAAATTTCCTCTCTCCTCATCTGCAGATTTGATATAACTGGTTTAGTAAACTGTGGAGTTAACGCCTAGTCACAGAGGGCAGAAGGTGTGTAGGGACCCCTGCGACCCAGCCTGTCTATGGTGATACTCAGAGGCACATGTGTCTTTCTTGGGAGTGTCCCTGTGGTGAAGAAGGGAGACATGAGCTGGAGGGGAGGAGAGCTGTCAGCTGAGCACCACCCGGTCTGCTTCTGTCCATCTGTGACTATGCTGCAGCAGGAGCGCTGGTCCAGCTAGCGCAGTAGCTAGCTATGAGCCAGTGTGTTACAAACAGCTAGATTTAATCTGCCAAACCAAGAGAGGGCTTGGGGAGTGGATTTAAAGGGATACGCAAACCTGGAGAATCTGGTTTTGGGCCACTTTGGTTGGCAGCACCCTACAGATCATATTGACGTGCCCATACAGTGGATTGGCTTGCATGCTGTGTGCTGAGCAGCAGTGTGGAGAGTCCATACTCCCCTAAAGCAGGTGGTGAAAAGCTGAAAAGAGTGTTATGCTCTGGTAGAAGAAAAGGTCGCTTGGCCAGAGCCCATGTTAGTGTTGGTTCTGACACCTCTCATGCTTTGCACACCCTTTCCCCTTTTTCCCCGCTGGACCCAAGCAAGGAGAGCTGGAGAGGATTTTCTTTCATTTTATTTCACCAGCTTTCTAATTTAAGTCTCCCTGCCACTTCCTCACTCCAAAACTACTTCTTTGGCAGGGCCAAGAGAGTGAGTCATGGCCATGGCCCAGGATCCTGCCTCCTGCTTTGGCCAGCAGTGCTGCAGCTGGTTCAGAGCAGATCTGCTGGTGGCGCTCATGTGTGCCCGCTTGCTGCAAGTGTGAAGGTATTAACCTGGAGCAGGGAGGAGGCTTTGCTGGAGTGAGTAAATGAATAGGTTAACAAGCAAAACCACTTACTCTGATGTGTAAGCCCAGGCCATTTCCTAACATGCTGTTTTCCAGGGGTAGGGGGTTGTATATGCTCACTTGGTAGCTCCAGCAAACTTCTCCCAAAGGCAGGATCATTCTGAAAAGCAAAACCACGTGGGAGATGCATCTACACAGAGGCTGTACCTAAAATCATAGGCTAAAAAATGAGACCAGATTGTAAATGCAGATGTTCCTTAGAGACTGAATGAGTTTTTCAGAATTTGTGCTGAATAGGGGTAGCCTTCCCATGAGGCTCATAGGAAACATGGGTTTTGTTCTTTCTGCTGATACCCGAGTATGTGCCTTGTGCTGAACCTGCTGCTGGGAGCAGAAATGCAGTTCCAGTTAGCAGTGCTATGAAATCCAGGGTTTCGTGGAGATATCCCTCCTGATTTCCAGCATGGCAGGACCCTGTAGGTCAGTCCTCAAAGATTTGGCTCCTGCACCCTACTGCTGAAAAAAAGCAGAGAAAGTAAATATGCAGACCCTTTGAAAAACAGCCTGGTGATTTTTGTCAGTGAAAATGCAAGTGGCTGCTTCCAATAAGAAAGAGGCAGAGCAGCAGAAGGGAGGAATGTTTTGTTTCTGGTGCATAATGTTAAATGCAAACAAAAAGCCCCTCTTAAGGATAAAGGAGACTCTCACAAGTACTGTAGCATGCTTGAGACATGCAGAACTTTGTCCACAACCTTGAAGACTTCCAGGCTAGCTTCAAGAATCACGTATGCTGGTGAGACAACAATGAACCCTTTGAACGCATTTTGGGTCAAAGTACTGTTTTCTTGGAAAGGGAAAGGCAGGCTGGTGCTTTGGTCTTGTATCAGCAGCTGTGTGTGGTGAGGCCCAGATGCCTTCCATGGATGGCAGGGCTGGCTGCAGCTCCTCTACACAGGCTGGTTCCTGAGGGGCTGAGGTCTCCCACAGCAGCAGATCTTCTGCAGAGCCATTTCTCTGCATGGCTTCTGAAGCTCCTGTGCCCCAGCAATTCAGTTTTGAAGAGAGCTTTTAAAATAACTTGTGCGCCCTTGAAATTACCCTGCTGCGACGTGTCAGCTGTTGACACAGCAACATGACAGTGTGTCATCACTAATTTCCTGCTTGAGGGATTGTAAAGCCTTTTTGCATGATTTGGGCCCATCTGCTTTCCAAAAGCTAAGCTTTATTGTATCCCTCTCATCCTCACTGTTCTCCTCTTCCAGACTTGGTCTCTGACGCCTTCCTTTAAACTTGTTCATGAGCTCTCTAGGGTGAGGGCATCCTAAAGCCTTCAGTTGACTCAGGCATAGGACGAGGAATTTGGGGCAGCATTGGCCAGCTGGCACAGAGGGCCCTGCTCTGAGCTGCTTCTTTAGACCGCTGTCATCAGATATGTAAGTAACTTCTGACGGTAGGGCTGATAAAGAGGACTTTTCTCCTCTGCAGTTAATGAGCATGTAAGTCTGCCCTCTTTAAAAAAAGCCTGGGACCAGAAGTGCTTGCAAGCCAGCTGACCTGTCCAGCAGAAGAGAAAATTGTGTGATACGGCAAGCGAGTGAGATACGGCAATTGCCTGGCAGCTCTGGTTTGAGGTGTCCAGGCAGGGTGGGCAGCCCTCAGCCCATAGAATCATAGAATCATTTAGGCTGGAAAAGACTTTTAAGATCATTAAGTTCAGCTGTTAACCTAGTACTGCCTGAAGGAGCTCCAGTGAGAAGCCCACCCTGCTCTGCCCATATGCCCAGGCAAAGTAAGGTCTGCAGCTATTGGAAAGCTTGGCCCTTCCTGGTGCTTCACTCAAAGCAACTCTTATTTTTTCCAGAACAGTTGAAAGCTGCTACTGCTGCTGTTGGTCTGGTGAAAATCTAGCCCAGGGTTGCTGGAAAATTTGAGGTTGGTGTTGACCCTCCTGACCTATCACAAGATAGTGCTTTTGCCACCAGTGCCCCATAAATCGTAAGCTTTTCACCTTGTCAGTGCAAGGACAGGTCTGTGCAAACAGGAATCAGATGTACAGACGGTCTCATGATAAATCCTTCGGAGAGCTGCTGAAGAAGGAGCTTGGCTCAGGTCTCATGTCAAGTAGGATGAGGGAGGGAAACGTCTCCAGCTTGTTTGTGGTCTGGCAGCCAGAGAGCTTTCTGCTGCTGTCACTGGCAAACAGCTTTTCTTTGTATTTGTGTCATTCTTGGGATGGTTTGCTGAGTGTGCCTGTGGCGCAGCACAGCAGTGTGAGCTGTGTGTGCTCTGCGAGGCCTTGGCTTGCAGGTACAGCCTAGGACCCCGAAACAGGCTCCAGGCTGAGCCCTGCTGTGCCATGCTTTGCTGGGCTTTGCAATGCAACCAAGAGACCTGCGCCCTGTGCCGTGCTTCTTGGGCTTGCAGAGCGGCTTCATCTCGGTGATCCATGCTTCCCTGTGTGAGGAGAGGCTCAGGAGCATCCTGCGCCAGGGAAGCGCTCCCAAAGAGCAGGAGGAGAGGACTGTTGTTGTCATAGGAAACATCTATACATAATAACCCAGAGGGCTGACTGCAGTATTGGTGTTAGCTATGCAAGCCTGTCCCTGCCTCCATTTGCCAACCAAGTCACCTTTTAGGTTGTGCAGATTTTATTGCGTGGCCCAGCTTTATTTTGGGTGGAAAGCCATGTGTTTCCAGCGAAGTTACACCTGCAGTGGTTTATGTTTTGAATTAGCCTCAGCAACTACCAAAACACATTTGTCCAACATTCTTCATATTTATATTTTTTAAAGCATCTTTATTTACTTTTTTAGTTTTAGAAGTATGCTCTACTTTTTAACAGTAGTCTGGGCTGGGAGCAGATGAATGTTTTTCCAACAGCTTCTTGAAATGAACAGCTGCTGTGTACTAAATAAAACAGAAGGACTGTGGAAAGTAAGTCCAGAGTTTTTTGTTAGGTTGGGTTTTTATTTGTTTGTTTTGGGGGTTTTTGTTTGATTTGTTGGGTTTTTTAACAAAACCAAAATTAAATGTGATATTATGGTTAGGTGCACATGCCAGGAGTCTAAGTGAGTAAATGAGACAATAGACTTGTGACTTGGCCTTCCTCCTCATATTTAATCCATCAATAGCTGGCTGTAAATTTATGTTCAGAACAGAAACGTTGGACAGTGGCACAGCTCCTGCACTCTGCAGCATGGTGAGCTCTGAGATCTTGTTAGTGGTGCGTGGTGGCGTGCAGGACCTGGGAAACCCACCGTTTGCTGCATGGTCTGTGGTGTACCATTGCCCGCTGCAAACAGAACTCATGTTGAGGGTTTTTTGGGAAGCCATACCTTCTGGCTAGGCTCTAGGTTTTGTAGATTACTCAGGCTGAGCAAGCGTGCTTTGGATCCCATGAGAGATGCAGTATGAAGTTATAGATGACTTCCTAAGTGATGTCTTCTGAATTTAACACTGAAATGGCTCCTGAGCTGTTTCTAAGGGGCTGCTGTACTGAAGATCCCCGTCTTTGGACTGGGATGCAAAATGCAGATCCTTCTCACAGGTTTTGATGGGATTTCTCAGGGCTTGTGGTTTCCAATTAGGTGTCCAGGGTGAGTCCCATAAGATGTCATTACATCCTGGCTATCTCGCTACCTTCTGTGGCTTATATTTCAGTCTTTGCCCCTTGCAGAGCTAGCAAGTTAAAGGACCTCTGTGAATGAGATGATGATTAGGATCCTTACCAATAAAGTTTATTATTATAGTTACACCTATTTTCTTTTAAAAATCCCTGCATTGACATATCTGTTTCTTTATGCATTCTCTTCTCTACGCCAGGGAAAACCCAGACTTGAGGTTATGGAGAATAAGCCTTATGAGGAATGGCTGAGGGAACTGGGGTTTTTTAGTCTGGAGAAGAGAGGGCTCAGGGTGGACCTTATAGCTCTCTACAACTACCTGAAAGGAGGTAGATATAACAAGAGAGATATGACAAGAGGTAACAGCTTCAAGCTGTGCCAGGGGTGGTTTAGACTGGATATTCAGAAAGATTTCTTCACAGAGAGGGTAATCAGGCATTGGAACAGGCTTCCCAGGAAAGTAGTGGAATCACCATCCTTGGAAGTGTTCAAACACTGTGTAGATGAGGCCCTCAGCAACATGGTTTAGTGGTGGTCGTGGCAGTCCTGGGATAATGATTGGACTTGGTGATCTTAAAGGTCTTTTCCAACCTAGTTGATTCTATGAATCTATGGTACCAGACAGGGAGAGAGCGACTGGTTCAGTTCTGCTGCTCCAGGCCAGGGAGAAGTTAGTAGCAGGAGGTCTGCAACATCGTGGAGTTTCTCTGCCTTCATTCACGCCATGTGCTGTCATTGGAGCTGCTTCCAGGTTTTATTTTCTAAAAAAAAAAAAAAAAAATTTGGGGGGTTCCTGAGCTTGCAAATTGGATTTTCAACAAAGTGGAAACATTTGCAGAAAGCAAGGGTGAATCAATATCTGGCAATTTTTTCAGCCACCACATTTATTTTTCTTGTGGATAAATGCAAAAAAGAATTTAAGTGAAGTCTTTGTGCACATAAAACCCTCACTGTCCAAGCATGATTGATTAGGGACACTGGCTACTTTCCTAATTCTCTTACTTAATCTTGGCATCATCTGCCTTTTCCGTCTTAGCTGTTTCCACTGGAGATAAAATGTTTCATTGGGAAGGGGCAGGAGACACCCACCCACGTCGGAGGCTCCTCAGACAGATGGGCTGCTGTTCCCCACGGATGGCAGGGGGAGCAGGAGCCACCCCTCCCTTGGCCGCAGCTCAGGGCAGCAAAGCCGTAGTGAACCTGACCCTATTTGACTTTTGCTTTCTCTATCTCGGTCTCTATAAACAGCCTTTTATGGTATTTGCCTTTCAAAGAGGAACCAGGTGTGGATGGGAACAGTGACGAACAGCTACTTAGAAGGATTGAGTGAGCTCTTACAGAGACCAGTGCATCATTTTAACATCAACAGAAAAATCTTGTGATGTCTTAAGCCCTGAAATATCATCTGAGGTATTTAAATGCTGTCATTGAGCTTCCTAGCAGCCAGGGCCAAAATGTTTGTGCTCCTGTTCAACAGGGAAACTGAGTAATGTAGATATGTAGTGGCTGGCAGAAGAATTCCCAGTAAGTCAGAACCAGAGCCAAGAATTAGAAGTAGAAAACCAGACTCCTCTCAGAAGTGCTCAGAAAACTCCGGCTTCTGGCAAGAGCATGACTTCAGACGTGTCCTCAGTGAGGACAGACAGCTTCTCATTTTTGCATACTAGAAAACAGTTTTGCCCCAGACAGTGGGTAGTGTTTCTCAGTGTGCCAGGGTGACATCAGTGGTGGGGCTGCAGCTGGCAGCCAGGATGCAGAATGTCAGTAATAACAGCCTGTGCTTGGGGGGGATCCCTGCCAACAACCCTGTGGGGGCACCACTGCCTGTGTACGCTGCTGCGTGATATTCGTGTCCGACTCCCCGCAGGCTCTGTGCTGCTGTTCATCCCACAGTTACAGGCAGGGCTGCCTCTCCAGAGGCATCATTCGCTGGAGCTGCACCAAGCAGCTGCTTTCCCCATCCACCTCAGGCAGGCAGACCAAAGAAAGCACTAATGGAATAAACACCTGTGTCGTGACTACAAGTGACACATGCATCCTTCAAGATGTTGCTTCCTGGTGCCACTGACAGCTGAGAAACTGAGGAGACAGCACTTAGATAGGAGAGCAGTGGAGATCCTCCACCACCATGGATGCTTTTAAGCCCCTGACATGAAGGCGGCTGTGGAGGAGAGTGTCTCTGCAAGATTTCCGGCAAGTAGGTCTGTGAGGATGTCAGAAGTTGGAGCTAAACATTTTATGTTTGTTCAGGTTGTGCCTAAAATCCAGCCTGGTTCTATCTATAACTGCCTTCAGTACAGGAATCTGTGCAGACCAAGCATTTATCTGTTCAAAGGTAGATATTGGTCTATTTTGTCTCTGTGCTTGTTCCAGCAATGAACACAAGTCTCTTCTCTAAAGACATGTTCTTCAAGCAGCTGTTGCAGATGTCCCTGTGCCTGAGCAGCAGTCTGTATGGGACACAGTGTTGGGGCTTAGAAGCCTCCCTGCCCAAGGACTGAGCGTCTTCCCCCACACTGTATCAGTGGCAATGTGTTTGTGATGGAGGCCAGGGAGGATGGTGGTAGAAAAAAACCTCAGCTCTGTTTCATTCAGGGTGTTTGGTGCTTCCAGTTTGGTGCTTGGTCAATGCTGGAGCGATCAATGGGAAGTGTTTGCTTTGGCTTCCCTTCTGAATTATACTAGTTTCCAGGATTCCAGTTCATGGACTGCTTTTGCCCAGGGTACTAGGTTTGTGTCTTGTTTCCAGCTTTTGGTTAGAGGAGGAAGAAAGGTAAAGGTACACACATCTGTATGAAAGCAACCCAGAGTGAAAAATGTGGGATGTGCTACTGATAAGCCCTTTGCAGAGGACACATCTTTTGGTCTCTCTCTTGGAAGTGCCTACTTCTTCCTGGGTCACCCCTTGGACACATGCACTGGCCAAACTGGGAGCTGACACATCCCACCCATGCCATTTCACCAACTCCTGCAAGGGAAAACTGCAGCACTAGGAGGGCCACAGTTCTACTCTTTTTTCTGTAGGCACTTTCACAAGCAAGGATAATAGGAATAATAAGACTGTCCAGAAACCACAGGAAGCACAAACCCCTAGCACAAGTCTTTGTCACCTTTCTTGCCCAAGCAGGTTTGCCGTAGATCGCTCCCATAAGATGTGGCACCGCAACTGCTGCTTGGCTGCCCACCGGCACGGGCTGAGGAGCTCACAGGGTAAAACTAATGCAACAGCAGATCTTGCGATTTGGCACTACTGGCATTAAAACTCCATTACTGTGCATTTGTAGGGCTTTTTTCATACACTAATTAACCAGCAGTTTGATTTGATGGTGATATGCTGAGCTCTATTACAACCATGCAATTGTAGCTCAACATCCCAGCTGGCCCTGTGGCACAAAGGAGGGTTTTGAAAGTGCTGTTCTGTGTGCAGCACATTTGGCAAAGGCTGCTTCATCCCGCCACTGTATCGAATGTCCTGATAAAGAAATGGAGCTGTGGGAGCTTGTTTCACTCCTTCGAGGAATGGTGTTAGGAGCCGGCAACCCAGAGATCTGGTTCTGATTTGCCATGAAACACTGGACTCCTTACCTGCAAGCTGGGGAAAGTGATACCTCTTTGCAGGGGCCTTGCAGGGCTCAGCTAAGACTAGTGAAGGATGGAGCGGAGATGTGACATTTTATTGTTATTAACGATGTACAGCAAAGCCAGGGCATCTCTGTGAATAATCACTGCAGTTTGCCTTTTGAGATTTAGCTGCATTCCTCCCCCAGCCCTACCCGCTAGTAATCAGAGCAAAGTTTGACTTTGTAGAGGAGGGCTCAGAAACCAACATTTCTCAGTGTCTGAAGAAAAAGCGGAGTGTTTCCTGGTGTAATTAGGTCCAGGCTCTCAGGAAATGAAGGCCGTCTAGTTGATAAGTGTTTAGTAATGATTACCAAGCTATGGCTGGGGAAAGTGAGCAAAGTGTTTTCATTTCAGAAGCAGCAAATCCAGCTGAGACTTGTGGTGTGTGTCATGTATGGAGGCAATTGTCCAAGCGGTATGTGGCCATGCTCACTGAAGCATGAGCCAAATTCACCCTGGTATAACTCTACAGGAGATGCTGGAACTGCACCAAGAGCCTGAGCAGCAGTATACATCCCTGTTTTACTCAGATGGGTTTGAGTTTTAGTGTAATGAACAAACATTGGAGGAACCTGAGGAAGTCTGCAGTGCTGCTGCAATAGCTCTTGCCTTCCAGGCATGTAAATGTGTTTGCAGGTGTATCTCGCAGCAGGCCTGCATGTTCTGAAAACTGTAACACACTTAGTGGTAGGTCTTTCTCAGCCACACATTTACTCTGGGGAAAATAATATTCTGATGTCTTAAAATCTCCTAAATCCCTTATTTATTGCAGCTTGTATAAATGTGTTCCAGAAGGGATTACACAGCACCTCAGAGGATAGGTCTGTCGCTGGCTTTTAAGCACAGTGGTCCAGAGTCAAATCCTGATTCAGGAAGCCTGTAAGCTGCTGCTTTCCCTGACAATACCCTGGGTGTGAGGGTCAGTGGGTACCTGCCATGTCCTTATGCTCTGCCCGTAAGCGTCCACTCCTGACCACTGCTGGGGGAAAGGTAGTGCCGCTTGCAAGACCTTTCCTTTGCTTTCCAGACCAGCTGAGATTATATTGCAGAATTATTTTCACTTCCCTCCTTATAGTTTCTCCTTTTCTCTACAAGCTTTGCTTCCAATGCAGTGCCTTCACGCTGGCCCAGTTGTGGTGAATCTACTAGATCAGTACAAAAGCCTCCTTTCAAAGAGGGCAGTTTTTCCCAAGGTCACCTAAGGCATAAGATGAGTTTGCTTCCTCTTGGTATCGGTCAGTTCCCCTCATGGTGAGCAGAGCCCGCGCCTGATCTGTAGAGCTTTAGTCTTTGCTAAACGCTTGTTGAATTGGAATGGTGGTCTAGTGATTTATCTGATCGGGTCTCGGTGCCCTGATGTCCATCACCATCATGATGCTTTCCAAGCATTCAGCTGTTGCAAGTTGTAATCCACTAGTTTATGACTTGAGCCCTAGAAAAGGTATTCCAGAAACATTGTGTCTGGAAAAACATTGTAATTAAAGCCATTTACTTCAAGACTGTCAAAGGTTGTGGGTGAAGGGACGATGCATAAATATGCTATGAGTCTCTTTTCTCCTTGGGATTTATGGCTTGGTTTTTTCTCACTTTGCTGTCCCATCATGGCTCAGGGCAAAGAGATATAACAACCTCTTTCTTAGATAGCACAGTCCTGTTTGCAGCCCACCCTCAGGGCTCTGCACTCTGCTTTTCAAACAAATGCTCTGGTGTTAGTGAAATAAAATGACCATAAGCACTATCAGTCAATCAGTACCTTCTTCAGGAGATGACCTTTCTGTTACTCAGGGTATAAGTAGTGAGAGGCAGTCTTCAGGCTTGGGACAAGGCTTAGATAAGCTGTTTGACAAAATTCTATTTACATCAGAAGAGGGCTGCAAAAAAGGAGTATCATTTTATCAGCAGTCCTGGCTCCAGAATGGTCAAGAGTAATCTGTGTGTCCTCTTAGAAAGGCATTTTCTAGGGGCATGCATAGCTGTGTGGATGATATTGAATAACAGCAGACAAACATATGCATCTTCACAGGAAATTTTGGCTCCTGAAGGGCATTCAACAGCTCATCATGTCTGACTATTTTAAAAGGTGCTGAGCCATTGCTAAACCTTGGAAAGGGTGGGAAGTTTCTGCCATAAGAATTTTCTGCTTGTCTCTGATTTTCTGTTGGGTTTTTCTTAAGTGTTTTTATAATTATTTCTATAGTGATACCAATGTGGAGACAGCTCAGGAGTCTGACTCAGTGCCTGACGTTATTAACCAATGCAGCACAACTAGTTGCAATGTCCAGGGAGGCAGGATGCTAGAAAAAGTAAGCAAAACTGTAAAGATACTGCTTTGGGGATCTCAGAGTGGGAAGATGCATAAAAGCAGGAAAAATGCAGACTCTGGAACACAGAAAGTATGTGTCAGTTCTGCTGATTTTGGATCCAGTCTCTGACATGCTTTCTGCATTCTTGCAAACATACTGGGCAAATGCCATCGATCCTTTCCCAGCAGAGTTACCGATATCCAGAAGTTTGTCAGAATAAGCTGCTTTGTCTTATTCTTGTTGGCACATGCATGGCATCAACCTGTCATGCCCAGCTTTCAGATTATTCACCATTGCTTGTGTATTTGTTAATCAACTTAGTCACAAGAGTATAACTTTCAACCCCTCACTGGAAGAGGAGGTTGTATGTCACTGTTGTTTTAATGAAATGCTTTACTGATAGCAAGTCTTTTGATAGAGATGTGCTGCAGCGTGCTTTGGCCTTCATCCTCCTTAGAATAAACACTGTTAAGTCTGTTTCTGTGTTGTGGGTTATACTTGTGTTGGGATCTTAGACACTATAAAAAAGTGATCCTTTCCTAGGCGTTCTCCATTCCATGCCTGTGTCATCAATTTGCTTCAGTTATTTCATCACAGATGAGTTTGTTTTTGGCCCAGGTCAAATGCCTTTGGTTTCCTAATGCTGGAAGACTTTGTGGAAATGTAGAATACTGTTATGTTCCCGTGGCACCTCTGCTGCTGGAGAGCGTGCCCTGTCTGCTTCTTCCTATGACTCAGGCTTACTTGATGCACCCCACAGCCCTTTTAACTGCCTGCCAAGTTTGCTTTGTTCTGTTTTTCCCCTGAAAGCATTCGATCAGTTTGAACTTAAATGAGAGTGAAGCATTCCAGCCTCGACTTTCCTTCCTTCATGGGCAAAGGGCTCCCTCGCTCCTTGCGAGCAGCTTTAGTAAGATTCACCTCTCTTCTTCCAGGTATTTCCAAGACTCTCTGCAGGGGACCATGGGCCTCTCTGTCTGTTATCAGTCAATATATCAGATGAAAGCTCCTTATCTGTTGAACAGGCTGTGGCCCATGGGACTCTTGCTGGTGGTCTGTGAGGAGGGCATAGTCACATACTTCTTGTTCCCAGCTGCTCCATTTCATTAGGTTAAAATGCATGGGCTAATCCCAGGTGTGCAATGACTGGGACTGCCACAGGGATGCAGTAACAACAGGAGGAAGGACATGCACGAGAAAACCTCTGCTCTGGAAATCCTTCCTGGCTTTATACCCCACATCTTTTAGTATCTACCACTGCTTGTTGCCATTGGATTGAAAGTGTGTTGCTTCTCCCACGCTACTCACCTCCAAAGGCCACTGGCTCATCTCTAATTACCTGATCAAGGAAAACTCTGAGGTGTAGGAGCTTCATGGGTAACCATCTGCACAGATTCCTGAGCACTGAGTACTTTCCACCTCTTCCAGTGAAAATTATAAGGAAAGCTCTTACTTAGCTTTCAAATTATGCTTAAAAATCAAGAAATAGAGGCATCCTTAAAAATAGAGAAAGAGCCCATTTCTAGCCAGACACAGCTTTTGGTGATACTGCTCAGAGCCCACAGTCCAGGGTGTTTTGTGCCACTGACTGTGGCGTGGCCATTTTGTGTCGGCAGCATGGTTTTAGGTTTGCAGCTATAGGGAAGGGGTCAACTGGTCATCTACCAGCTGATAGAAGTGGCCTTTTTTTGTAGAGTAGTGTGCTGAAGTCTGCGTACTGCCAGCTCCTGCCTGTGATCTCGCCTGTCATCTACTGGCAAGGAGGGAAGAATCCCACCTATAAGAGGCTTTTGGCCCAAGCCAGTTCTAGGAGTTTGACTTTTGCCAGGAGAGCCCACACTGCATATTCTAGGAATTTTTACGTGTCTGAAAATACTGTTTCACACACAACTTGGCTGTCATCTGTGTATGTTAGAACTGAGTGCTTACACAGCACAAAATCTGTCTCGGTGTTTTCACAGTCAGTCAGATCGAAGGTTCAGTAAACACAAACGTATTTCCCAGTGCTTGCTCTGCAGATGAATCAGTGCGTTTGAGATTTATGTGGGAAGGGTCTTTCCTGCTGGGAAGTGGTTTTGCAAGTCACTTGCTGTGAGTAATGCCCTGCTCCTTGTGCAGTATTTGTTAGATCATGTATGCACTGAAGCATACAATGCACAGCCAGAAACATGTGAAAATCTTTGTTCTTACCTGTTTGGGAACAGTTTAAGAGAAGCATGTTGCAGAGGGAAGGAAGGAAGTGTCTCAGTCTAATTTGCTTTCTCAATGCAAAATGGCCTTTTCAGGCGGGATGGGGTGGGGTAGTGTAGTCAGTCTGCTCAGCATGTACACGTGTACCCTTACATAAAATACTGTCAGCATGGCTCAAGTGAGAGATTTCTTAGGAAATCTGATTTCTGTCCTTGGTTAGTTGAAAAAAAATGTTTCATGAAGAATACTCAAGTGGTTTGTTTAGTTTGGTTTTAAATTTCTAATTATCTGCCACTTTCCAGAGACTAATTCGGTGTTTAGTCAGCTCTTTTGACCGAATACCTACCATTCTGCATGTGTTTGTGTACTGAAAAATTGCTTGTTGGAATAAGAAAAAACCCCAAACCCTTCCTAGGCTTCCTTTCTGATGAGAAGTTTTCCCTGTACTAATTCTCCAAATTTGTTCTGTTTTGGTTTTGGGTCCTCCAGAGTGACTGGTGAGCAGCAGGGCACACTGAGGTGGTCTGAGAGGATGTGTACAAAGCACACTGAAGGGAGGCTGCCTGCATTTTGGAAACAGAGACCTCTGAAAAATTCCATGAGGAGCCTCCAGGAAGGCACCACTATTGCTCCCTGTCACAGCAGCAGCAAGGACAGGGTCCAACCATATTGATCTTGAGTTGGAAGACAAGAAACTAGTAAACTCTTTGGAGCGCAGGAGATGGTGTGCTAATGAACTCAAAGGCTGCTTCACATCTTTGTCACTTGGTACCCATTCCCTAAACTTGAGGAAGGCTCTTCCTGGTCATATGCTTGCCTTTCTCTCTGATATTAGTGTTTTGCAGGGCCGGTGGTTGCTGTTGTGGGTGGCAGACAGCTCAAGCACCTTTTGGCATATGTGCAATACCATCAGCAGAGGGAAAACTTCTCTGGAAACTTTCTTCTTTCTCTAATTGCAATAATAAAATAGTTGAGAGGAGGTCACATGCTGTTTATAACCCTCTCATTGGTACTTGCTTCTACTTGCCTAGGCAGTAAGCTCTACATAGACACAATTACATTAATCTTTTGTGACATGAAGCCTTTTATTTTCCTTGCTATCTATGTTTATCAACTCAGAGTGTCCCTCCTCTGCAGAGCACAGTGCACTAAACCTCTAATACAGCACAGCAGCACCTATGGAAAAGTTTAAAAAAACAGTATCTGTTCAGCAAACCATTGAAGGGTTGTTTGAGACTCTGGTTTCTAGGTCAGCCAAATAGTCTGAATTTTTTTTCTCACAATCTCCATGCCAAGCCCATGCACTCAGCAATTAACTGTGCAGGAAGGTCCAGTCTTGGCGTGGCAAGAAATGCTGGGGTTTTGAGGGATCTGATACATTTTCCAGTGTTTAAGCCTTTCTTCTCTTCCTCTCCCAAAAGAGAAGTTTTTATTCAAACTATGTCTTTCATGCTGAAGCTACCTTAATGTAGAAACAGGCTGGATTATAACAGTCACACAGAATGCATGACTGTTGCCAATGTCTGATAATAGTTCAACGAAATGGGAACTCATTGTGAAAAATAGTCTGTGACCCCTTGTCTCAGGTGGTCAGAATCACTACTGCTTTGGCTACTTTTTCTCTAAAATGCTCTGACTTTTGCGCTTCTTTTATCCTTGTTCTTGCCAAGAAAACTTCAAGGTGAGCTGGGAGCACCTCAGTACCTATGGATATTCTGGCTACAGCTTCTGCCCATAAACAGCACTATGTCAGTGTTCAAGCAAAGCGGTGGTGTTTGCACAAGCAGACTGTGAAGCTGTCTAATGTTCATCTCACAGACCTGGCACGCTGCCTTTTCCACTTTATTATCCCCACTGCCAAGCATCAGAGAACAAACTGTAAGTGCTGCAAGTTTAGGGACATTATAGCTAAAACCATGGTGGTGGTATGTGGCGTAGGGTTTATGCAAGCTTTCTGAGCACCTGGTATGAGGTGGGCTTTGGTGAGAGTTCATTCATCTGCACATAGTGAAGGCAAGTGTGAATTCAGAGCACATGCGTGCATGTGGAGCTGAGCCAGTCTAAGCTGTTTTCATGTGGGCATTAGTGATGAGGTGTATGCTCTGTGTCTCTCTGAGGGACGCAGCTGCTAAGGTGATGATAAAATCACACAGAAAGTTAGACATGTTCCCCTGAGACAGTTTATTTCCTAAGCATGGCAGGTTGGTAACAATGGCATTACAGGTACAAATTAGATTGCTCAGCAATTGCTCAGTTTACTAGCTGATACATAGCTTGACAATTACCAGAAAGACAATGAGCTATTAAGGGACTGTTAACATATATTAAATGTTCCATCATGCAGCCCATGAAAGCTCCATAGAGGATTTTTTCAATGGTTATCAATTGGCATCAATTGCATGGTGATGTTCAAGATGTTCGTTCAAGGTCCTTTCCCCAGTCTGTTTGGTTCTGTCTAATGCTCCACTTAAGACAGTCTTCCTAATCCAAGGCACTACTGAAGGTTGGAAGCTGCAGTCACACTGAAGTCCAGGCCAGCACTGTCCCGGACAGGAATGAACCGAGCATTTGCAATTTGCTGAAATTCCTTAATCTGAGGTTTTGCTGCTTAAAATAATTGTCCTGGTTTTCTGTGTAATGAAATACTCCAAACATTTGAATGAGGGAAAAAAAAATTTCAGCATAAAAACCCAGAATTGGGGTGAGCACTGATGTCTTGTGTTTTTCCCTTCTTGTCTCTAAGCCATTGTCATGGTAAGATTAAAATGGACACTGTGTTCCTGGGGTTCTCTCAGTACTGGTGTTAATTTTGTGTGTCCTCTCTGGCTGAAATACACAGGGTTCGTGTAAAGTTGCAGCTATAACCCAGCAATCTCATTTCAGCGGGGTGAACAAGCAGACCTTAGAGCACATACTAAGGTTGTGATTTTAGAACCGTAGTCATTTTCTCCGTGCAGATTTTCATTCAGCAGTGGTTGTACAAACATCAAAATCCCCGTGTGTTACGTGCTTGCATGTGCTCATGATCCCTGAATTGCTTGGCATCTAAATAAACAAAATGGTTGCCCTGTAGGAAAAAATGCTTTTATTTTTATTGTTACTCATTTAAAACAATGGAAAATCAGGCAGAAAGAAAATAATATGTTTTTTCCAATGACTGCATAGTGAGATTGTGACAGGGCCAGGAACTGAGTCCAGGTGTCCTGAGTCCCAGCCCAGACCTTTAAACACCAAATTATCCTGCTCTTTGTGAATTCAGAGTGTTTTGGCAAAAGTTTCCCCAGAGTGTTTCATAATTAATGTCAGTGCTTGACTCTGAATGTGTCTTACCAGTTAGGAATTTGCTTTTGTATACACACATCCACTTAAAAACTCCCCCAAACTCAGCAGCTGTTGGCTTCTTTGTGTTACTTGAATGTTTTTAAGGCAAATATGGGACATGACAAATTGAAAAGTGTTGAGGTGAAATGTTCTGCTTTGAGTCCACTTAGCAACCCTCAAAGGTCATCTCTGCTGGGAAGAGCCAGCAGGACTATACACAGCATGAGCCTTGTTTAAAGGGTGGGAAAGAAATTTTCTGTTGTGTCTAGAAATCAGACTCTTCCTATCTCGCGGGAGTGGACATTATGCAGGAAGAACTAAGCCCATCCTAGGATCTGTGACAGTTTTTGACAGCTTTCTGAAAAGGAGCTAGAACCAAAGGAAAAAAGAACATCCCACAACAGACAGTTGCAGCTTGTGTCTCAAGGGATCAGTCCCTTGCTGAGATGCAGTTGGTCCCTTTTAAGTCTGCACAGACAGGATACGGCCTGTGAATAGACATCTGTGATGTGGCATGGAAGAATGTAATTCTACTGAGCAGCTCAAGTAGTAGCTTAATGGAAGTCCTCTGGATCAGGTCAGCAGCTCATGTGTCTCCAACAAACCTCTTGCCCCATCTCAATCTCTCTAATTACCGGCTGCAGTGACAGTCCCACTTACACTAAGTATGACCTGAAAATTCCCATCATGAGATGCTCTGGTCCATCCTTTGTCCTGTATCAGATGCTATCCAGCTGTTACAAGCTTTTTCAGGATGGGATATATGTTTCTGAATAGGAATGTCTCTTTTTTTAAAAAAAAAAAAAGAAACTCCACATTGAAGAGGTTTGGTTTGATTTTTTTTTGTGTTGACCTGAATAAATAATTTCTTACAGTCATTTTGCTTGCTTGGGAAGCCGGCGGGTTATTCTGAAGAGTGGTGTCCTTAGGAAAACTCCAAGAGAAGGACTGGAATCAGTGTTGTTTTTGCAGTAAAAGCTGGCTTCCCTGCAGGTGGTGTCAGCACAGAGCTAATCCTGAAAAAGTTCTGAAGTTTACACAAGGCAAATTTTTTGCATTTCTGTGGGCATTGCAGCACAGCGGTGCTTTGGTGTTCAAAGGGCAGACCTGGGGAGTGGGCTGAGGTGCTGTCTGACCAGAACTTTCACCTTCCTTTTGAGGGTATTCATGTGTGCTTCTTCGGCCAGCTCTGCCCTTGCCTTTCAGGGAACCACACAAGTGATTTTGGCTGTGCTGGAGTGGGTCTGGCCACACAGCAATGGCTGGGCTTTTCCTCCAGAAGGTCTTCACGTATCCAGGCACCTGATTTCAAAACATCTCCATGCCCCAGCAAGCAATGTGAGAGCATGTGCAGAATGGCTCATCTGATATAAAAGTGCCAGTTTCACAAATCCCCTGGTAATATTTTTGTGTCTGGTCCCATTCAGTGTCTCCCTAAGCAGAATCACCCAGACATCCCTGTCAAGCTCAGCCAGTGATATACAACAGCCGTGATGTCTCCAGTCCATACCAGTTTGACTCATGGTAGCCCCCTTGTTTGTTCTACAGACTGTGTTTGCTTTTGTCTTAATCTAAACAGCCCAGATGAAAGTGCTGGACACTTCTCTGGGGGATACACTGCATGCCAGGAGGCTCAATGTACGTCCTGATGTGCTCTGCATCTTTCCTGCTTCCCTTGCCTTTAAGCTGGGCTCCCAATCACTGACATCAATATCTTTTCTTTTAATGAAAAAAGTTGTTTTCAGCAGCTTGTTGCACTTTTTAATTCCACCTTGTTTTGAGGAAAAGCCAAAGGAAACCCATTACAATAATTTTTTAATATTTGCCTTGGAAATTTTGTTTAAGAGTGGAGATTCAAAAGGCATCGGCTCCTTCCTTCACAGCCAAAACACACACGCATCCTCCGTGCTGCCCTTAGAGAAGGTTACCTTGAAAAGGTAATGCATATCTTCACCCTGTGTTTTTCAGAGTCTTGCCAAGCTTTACGTGCAGTAGGAAAGGAGGCGTAATTCTGCCAGTTAAACAACTAGAGTATTTAATTAACACTGGCAGACAGCTCCACTTCCCAAATAGGAGCAGATTTGCGGAGTGATTTGGTGTTGGCGTGAGTCTTTCAGGGGGACTCTCCTTTGTCCAACCACATCAAACCTGTTACTCTTACCCCTCTCCAGCTGTTCCTGCTCAGAGCAATGTTCAGCATAAAAAAGGAGTTTTTGCCATGCTGTTACTGAAGCCAAGTGCCTTGAGCAAATCATTTGCATTTTTTTCCTTAGCACTTCACCACAGTACTTCCATAAGCCGCTCATGCAAAATTGCCATAGGATATACATTTGTGGGGGCATCCTTCAGGGACGAAGCCCTGTGTTTTCACCCAGATGCTAATCCCACTTGGTTCAACAGGAGTTAATGTGTCATTGGATGTGTATTTTAATTTAAAGATGGTTGCAAACACTTCGGCAGATGTAACAAGCAACTTGCTGATGAGGTGGCTGCTCAGACAATTAACAGTTCAACCACATCTCTAAAGATAAACATAGGTCAGAGGTGAAACTAGTTACTATATGCATGGCTGGTGATGAGTGTTTGTATGCCCTCTCTTAGGCCCAGAGAAATTCAGAGTACTGGACAGTTTATGGGGGCTCACTGAAAAAGGTTTTGAGTGTTTCTCGTGGCTTGGCTGAAAGGCAAGCTATAGCTGGTGCTCGTTAAGTGCATGCAAGTATTAATCCAGTTTTAAAGAGCCACAAGGAAGTTCTCATTGTCTCCTGAGGATCAGCAGGGTCTTGAGGGCAGCTGTGGCCTCACCTCACCTCATCGGGTCTCTCTGCCCTGTTCCAGGCGTAACTTAATGGGATGTGAAGCTCATGCTTCTCTGCGGGTCTCTTTTTCAGTTCTCGTCATTTTGCCGTTTGGGTTGTCTGGTGGGTACATGTGCAGATTTCTGCTTGTGAGCTGCTGTACCATGACAGCAGCACAGCACAGATATGCCTAAACTTGCTGGCTCTGGTGCCTCAGGAGAAGCCTAGAAGTAGTGGCACAGGGTTCAGGTAAACTTTGCTATCAAGGAGTACTTGCACAGCCTTGCCAAGGCTAGCATTATCCTGATCCTGGCTAACAAGCTTGGGTGAGCCTGCTCAGACTGCAGACCTGTCCTAGGGGCCTGGCTCTGCAGCTTGCTGGTAGTGATGGTGGCTTTCTTTCAGGAGCAAGTTCATTAGCCATGGAAGTGACCCCTCTCTCTCCTGCTAAGTCATGCAGATGTTTCACCTGAACATCTGTCCTGCTCCTTGAGCTCCCAGCAGCTGCTGTGGGTTTTTAGTGCTAGTGTTTCCGTCTATTTATGAGGATCTCTCCAGGGTGAAACTCATTCTCAGTTCTGAATCTCTAAATCCAAAGTAACTTGATATACCAAGATAAATTCCTCTTTATATCTCTGCCACTGTTGGCAGAGTCTGTCCTTTTCCAGCTATGCACAACTGAGCTTAATAATGGTCCCAACTCCCTGTTTACAAGAAGAAGCCCTTAGTCTGTACATAGCACAGCCTCCAAAGCTTGCAGAGAGAGCAGTTTCAGCAGCTGCTTTCCCCTTAGCTCCTCATGAGAGCATCTCTGCACCTGGGACTGATGCAGGGGGTTGAAGTAGCTGAGTTCATAGGATGTGCAGCTGGAAAACAGGCTGCACCCCATCACCAATAGACCACATTGCAGACAGATAAGTGATTCTTGGGAATCTTGTCTGATTCTTGGGAACTCCTGCTCTTCCAATTTCCCTTGTACTGGGCTTTCCTCTCATTCCAGCTGTTTTCTTTAGATTCTGCATTCAGGTTCCCCTTGATTATCCCATCATTGCCCAAACCAGTGGTGTCAAAAAGGTGTCAGAGATAAAGGTGTCAGAGAGTGCGGTATAAACTGCTGTGTTCGCTGTCCTACATCACAAATTCACTTCGTCTTTTTTATCTTGTTACAGCTGAACAAGCTGGAGGAAGCAGCAAATGTAGCTCATACCTTCTTCATGGCAAACCCTGAGCACATGGAGATACAGCAGGACATTGAGAACTACAAGACTACAGCAGGGAAGGTCAGCTTGGTTGACCGGGAAGCCAAGCAGCACATGGTGAGTCTGAGCTAAAGAGGTGCCTGGGTTAAGTGTCAGGCAGTCTGGAGAGAGGAGATTCAGGAGGCTAAGAGAGCATCATCTTTGAATGGAGGGATATTCTTACCAAGGTCCATATTACAATACAGCAAAACAAACTCTCCCTTTCAGTGCTCTCTCTTAAGGCAAACCAGCTCCTTTTTTCAAGGCATACTGTTCTTTGTTTGATGGCCATGTCCCCAGCCTGATCCCTCTCTTCAGGGAACTCTGGGGTCATCCATGGCTGTGGCTCTTTTGAGCTGGGTTTTCTCACCTGGGCAGGGTACATGAATGTGGCTGTGCTGGTGAAGGTGCAGGGTGGCAGGCAGTAGAGTGGCAACTGTTTTCATCTCCCCAGAGTGAAAGCCCAGCACAAACGCCAGGGCCACCCCCAACTTTCTGATTTCTCAAGACACAAAGAAGCAGGAGTGGCTTTTTTGGTGTAATTAATGGACTTGCTTATTATGGGCTATTCTAAGAGACGTGCCTGGGTCAAGAGCAGTCTTTTCCCTTGGCATTCAGTGTAGTTGTTGGGTAGGAGAGTAAAACCAAATAAATGTTTTTTTCAAATAATGCATAATCCAGTGGTGGCACTGAAGTTTCCCTAAGTATATAAGAGTTCAGAAGAGCATTTAGGCAGGTTAACAAGGTTCCACTGGTCCAAAAGTCTATTGATGGCTTAAACATTGTTTGGTACAACTGCTTACATCTAGTAGGTACCTGGATAGATAGTTCTATCCCTGCCTGCTTGTACCTTCTTTTGAGAAGCACCTGCAGTTGGCAAGGGCAGGATGCTGTGGTCCGAGCAGAATAGCCCACTCATGGTCTTGTCTTTTGCCTACCTACTTTGCAGGAGGACTACAGTGCTGGGGTAAAGCACTACGACAAGGAGGAGTACGAGCTGGCCATTGACTTCTTGGAGCGTGCATTGAAAGGGTACTACTCCGAGGATGAAGATTGCCAGCTCATGTGCGAGGGACCACAGAGATTTGAGGAGCATGAGTACCTGGAATATAAGGCTGGCCTCTATGAAGCTATTGCAGGTGAGATCTTTTTGCCTCTTTAGTATTCTCACCCTTGGCCCAGAAATATTTTGGAGTTTGGGCCTTTGGCTAGATTTGGTGAAGTGTCTTCCCTTCCAGTACTCCTGCTGGTAAGTAACACTGCAAGAGGCACTTGGAAGGCCAAAAAATGCAAATCCAGAGGACAGGGAACTAGAACATCTCATTTTGGTCCTGAATAGAAGCTAGGCTAGAAAAATTGCATTTCCAGATGTATGGAGCATTTGCAGCTCTCCATAAGAGCTGGAAGTATGGGTGCTTTAACATAAACCGCCTCGGTTTCCCCTATACACAGGCTCACATACCTCACTGAAATCTAGATATTGCTGGCCTCTGTTTTTATTTTCTCTGTTTTTCAGTGCATATGAAGAGAGCAGCAGAGTCCTCTTGGCCATACTCCAGATGGCCAGGAAATTTGCCAAAAAAACTCAGAACATAGATTTCCTCCCTATCCAAAAGCATGGATTTGTCATTAGTGGAGGCCCACCTAATTATGATCTTGACTGAATTCTCTGGAGAGAATTGAACATTGCTATGTAATCTTCGGATTTGCATGTGTGGCTCTGAGCCAGGGGGGATTAAAACAGTTCATTCATAGTAGAAACAAGATTACGTTTAATTAGTTGTAAGGGAAAGAAGAGCAATAAATTAAGATTTGTTTGGTGACAGGAATCTTATTTATCTGCTCATGGCCTTGGAGTTACATCAAGCTCTGGAGTTTTCCTTCTTGTGTGGAAAATACTTAATTTGTTTGCAAACTGTTTTTCAGTTTTGCCTAATTTTTGCTCGTGTCAAGACAGGCAATCTAATTGAAATGACCAAGATGAGAAACCACCAACATACTGGATGGGAAGCTGCCTTTGTTGGGTTTACTTACCCATGCAAAAAGTATCATAAGTGTTGTAAGGGCTGACCTGGTACTAGTGTATCTAGCAGCTGGTCATGCCTGCTTTTAAAGCTGGCGAATGAAGTTGCTCAGCCACTGT
>NW_009932826.1:0-1024 GCF_000696875.1 Nestor notabilis
ACCCCAACCTGCCGAGTGCACCCTGTGCTACCTCGCACCCTACAGAGACCTCGCACCGTGGGGGCGCGGCAGAACCCTCCACCTGAATCCCGGGCACGGTGTGGAGCCCATACCTCCTGCGTGGTACAATCGTGTGCACGGTGTGGAGCCTATACCTCTTATATGATACAACCCCACTGTGGGCTACAGACCCTGTATCTCCTACACCACTGTAGCGTGCTCAGGATGGAGACCATACATCCCCTCCACGCAGCTGGTATGGACCAGGCTCATGCCTCCTGCACCATATATCCAACACAGCTCTGTATGGAGCCCATACCGCCCAAAGGACACATCGAATGCGCTCAGTGTGGAGCCCAGATATCCCACACCACCCACACAGTGGGGCTTGGTGTGGGACCCCCCTCCCATGGCAGAGGCTCACTATGGACCCCATACATCCCACGCCATCCATGCACTATGGCTGGGATCCCTCTTGCAATGGGTACCCAACATGATGCTCTATGGAGCCCCCATATCCCAACCCATCCATGCACTATGGCTGGGATCCCTCCCGCAATGGGTCCCCAACATGATGCTCTATGGAGCCCCCACATCCCAACCCATCCATGCACCATGACTGGGACCCTTCCTACAGCAGATAGCCAATGTGGCTCGGCATGGACCCCATACGTCCCAAGCCATCCATGCACTGTGTCAGCTCCCTCCTGCAGCAGGTACCCAACATGGTACAGTACGGAGTCCTTATATCCCAAGCCATCCATGCACTGTGGCTGGAGTCCCTCCCGCAGCAGGAACGCATCATGGTGCAGTATGCAGCCCACACACCCCACACCATCCACGCACCATGGCTGGGATCCTTCCCACAGCAGCTACCCGGCATGGAGCCCATACACCCCAAGCCATCCATGCACCATGGCTGGGATCCTTCGCGCAGCAGGTATCCATCGTGGCTCAGTATGGAGCCCATATCCACCTGCCCACAGCATCTCCCACTCCACTGTCAGCCCTAGAGACCCCACCA
>NW_009932827.1:0-14295 GCF_000696875.1 Nestor notabilis
AGTCAGCCCGTGTTCACGGGAGAGACGTGTCGTGTTGTCAGCGTGCTGGTGGCGGCTGAGTTACACCCAGGTGCCACAGCCTGAACTGACCGCACAACCGGCGTTTTGTTGGTCCTTCTTACAGGGGACACCGCAGAAGGATGTTGTGATAAAACCCGATGCCCCAAGCACGTTGCTCTCGGAGAAACACGCGGACTATATAGCTTCGTATGGAACAAAGAAAGATGATTATGTAGGTATTGACTCGTGTCGGTGCAGCTGTGGTTTTAACAGCCATAATAGCCCTTGTTTACTTGTTCACAAGCCAGTTCCTTCTCGCCCTGCAATCCCAGGTACAAAAGAAGGAAGTCTTTGTTAATTTCTCAAGGTCTGTGATGAGTTTTGGCATGTATTATCTGAGTATAAATTTGAAGATTATCGGTTTAGCTCTAGAATTACTCTGAGACCTGAGAAATGAGCTGCTTGTTGCATCTTCACCTGCTAGAATGCACAAGGAGTATAGCTACATTTACACGTTGCCCTTTTGGTGGGTCAGCATGCTGAATCCCACCACAGCACTGCCCCGTGCCTCCTGGGTTTGAGAAACAGTTTAACATGCAACAGTTTTACAGCCACAGGCTATCAGGTCCACACCGGATTCCAGTTCCAGCAGATGAAAGATGTCAGTGTGTCCGAAGAAAGCGTGCAGTTTCCTTTACTTTACAAAAGAACTCTAAGCACTATTGCTAATGATTGTTCCTGTGCTCAGAAAGTAGAAAACAATGTTTATGGGTGGTGTGGGTGATGTGATCGATGTAAGAGAATTCAGTATGAAATTTCATTTCCTAGTTCAACTTTAGATTGTGACGGTTTTGGCACTTGGCAGTAAGTTTCATTAAATGTGAGGTTTGTTATTTTTGAGACTAGATGGGGTGGCAATTTGAGTGGTAGTTTGGATGCCAGGATAACATCTGAATTGGTGCTCAACTACCTGTATGTGTTCAATTTGATATTGGGCTTGATACTTTGAACTAGAAAATACAGGGGAGGAAGGGAATGTAGTATATGTAGATACATATATGTGTGCCGGTACGTATGCAAATGTATCATCTGCAGAGTATGTGTGAGTGGCTGCTATTTAATAAGTTGTTAATGGGAGGAAAGATGGTTGGCATGCATTAGTTAACATTTACAGTTTGTAGTATTTTCATTGTTCTGTACTGATGATGTGCTTACCTGATGAAGAACTAAAACAATGCACTACTTAGGAATACTGTATGTCGGAGTATTTGAGGATGAGTGGTGTTTACTGGGGGCTGACAGCAATGGATCTCATGGGGCAGCTGCACCGAATGAACAAAGAAGAAATTCTGGAATTCATCGAATCATGTCAACATGAATGTGGTGGAATAAGTGCCAGCACAGGTCATGATCCTCATCTCCTCTATACCCTCAGTGCTGTCCAGGTAAACGTAACAGGGTAATTTTGGAAAAAACCCATTGCAGTTACTGCGTTTGATGATTGCAGGCTGACGAACCAGGTCCTGCGGGATGCCAGTGGAAAAACTGTATCAGTTCCTTCTTCAAAAAAAAATCAAACACACAACACTCCAGCATTTGGCTGTATCATTTCCGACAAAATTGCCAGATTTTGGCAAGTTGTGGGTTTTGATGATAAGTTAATGCATTCTTGATAATTTTTCTACAGTTTTTTGGAAATACTTCTTAGCTACAGGCTTTGCTCAAGCTTTTGGTAAATAAAATTTGGATTTTCTAAAATATTTTTAGTGTACATCAAAGTGAAAGATAATTATGACCAGAATAAGATTAAAGTTTGGGATTTTTTTTCATGTATACATTACTGTAGTTGTGATTGCTAGATATTGTAACATATTAATAAATAATACACATAAGTAAGTATATATCTAAACTATGTAGTATGTATAATTATATATAGTGTGTTTAGACGTTAGTACTGTACAAAAGAAACACTGTAGCACTTGGTTCCTGCAGTGTTTCTCAAATCTGTGTTTTTGTGTATAACTTAAAAATGATACCAGTCTCCTGAGCATTTGATTTACGTGGTGTGTACTCTTTCTCTGAGAAACAGTAATTCTCAATCTAAGTTTTTCACTGGAGCCATCTCCACTGTAGATCTAATTTCTCGTGCTCTCTTGTTTGTTTTGTTGTTGGGGTTTTTGTTTGTTTTGCGTTTTGTTCTTCTCATATAAAACTCATGTTGTGGAAAAAAATACCAAAAAGGCTTGGATGTTTGATTGCTGCATAACTTCTTTATGGTCCAGTGTTATGGAAGAAATTTAACTGGTGTTACAAATAAATAAGAACATCCTGTTTTAGGAAGACAGTGTGTTGGATTTAAGGCACTGGATTTGAAACCCTTAGGTAGGACAGAAGAGTGGTGTTTTCTTGGGTCAGTGACTAGTGTTGGCATGTATTATCTGCTCTGAGTTGGTATTTATTACCAGTTTAGCTCTAGAATTACTCTGATACTGTGAGAACCAGGAAACTAAAGTTTCTTTAGGCTGTGACGTCTGAGATGTTCCGTACTGTCCAGTCAAGCTCCCTTCACAAGTTCTAGTGCAGTGTAAGAAGGGGATACAATTTGAGGTTGTTTACTTTCACTTATTAGAGATATTCGTTCTTAAACAAATACTTGATGTTACTAGAGGATGTTTTCATGCTAACTGCATGCAGCTCTAGATGTGCAAAGTTGAGAACTGTTAGCAAGTGCCGATGTAATGCTTCCGTTCATTACAACAGCATGTCTTATTGAACATGCATGTTCTTAACATACCCAGAATACGTAAAGGGTCATGTCACATCTTGCTTTGGTGACTATTAATAGTAATTTGTTCAGATTTGCTTTTTAAGGAGTATGCAATGGTTATATGTTTTCTGTTGGAGTTGTATGTTCTTTTTTTTTCGTTTCCTTAAGACTTAAATTTTGTCTAACAGTTGAAATCGATTCCAGCTAACTCTGGGTGTTTGAAGTATTTTTCAGGCTTGGCACTATAATACTGCTTAGTTTGAACTGTTCTTTCTATTATGCTATTTATAATAAATTCTTGATTACTCTCATTACATATTATGCAAGCTATGAGTAAAACCAGGAAGCTGGCCGGGGCTCGGAAACAGTGTTGCTTTGTAATATGGATTTACTGGTTCAGATCAGTGTTAGCTCAGAGAACTTTATGTTCCCTATGACCTTTTGTTTTTCTCCCAGAATATATTGACTGTACAGATAGTGTCTAATCTTATTGGTCATACTTAAATTACCACAGTTTGGTTCTCATCATTATATTTGAAAAACTGAATGTAAATAAAAATCTTATAATTTGAAAGTAATTATTGCTGACAGGCTTGGACTGTAAGTGCTGTTAGTAACTAGCTGCTCGACTTACACTTGCATATATCCAAGTAGCAGCAGTGCACAAACTACACAGTTGTAGTCTAGGATGTCGTTATCCCATTACAAAATTAACCATAATTAAATCTCTGTTCTACATAATGCTGACATAAAAACAAATAAACCTGATTATGCTTTTGAAAAGAGAGCTGGAAGTTGGAAAGTAACAAATGAGTTCAGCTTGAATTGGCTATATTTGCACTTGAGAGTTTCTTGACATTTTTTAGACAGAGATAGATGAACTGCAGTGAATGACACTTTGTTTTAATAAACCTTATCAGATAGCATTCACAGTTAAATGAAGTCTTTTATAAATCCAGGATGTTTGGTTTTTTAAAGAAATAGGGGGTTTTAATTTTTTGCCTCTCTTTGATTGTTACTTTGTCTGTTTTTTCCCCAGATTCTTATCTTGTATGATAGTCTACATGTTGTTGATGTAAATAAAATTGTTGAATATATACAGAGCTTGCAAAAAGAAGATGGATCATTTGCTGGAGACAAATGGGGTAATTTTTAGATCTTTAAAATTTAGCGGCTTGGCTGACACATTAAGTCTGCAAGCTTAAGTTCCCTTGGGTGGTTTTTTTGCTTATGTTTTGTCTGTGAACAGTTATTTTCTGAGTTGTGAAAAAGGACAGAGATATGTTTCATTCCTTTCATAAGTAGTCTAAACTTCACGTTTATTCTTGTATTAAAAGTGTCTAGCTCTGAAAGAAGAAAACTTTTGAGCATTTGTAACTTGACAGTGCTTTGATATACCAGATAAACTACTTCATAAGGGATACGAAATTGCGTGCTATTTAGTGACAGTCAGTTACGATCTTTATGCGTGTCAGCTGTGAAAGGATCTTTCACTATATGGGAATGAGAAAAATTGGGTTTGTACACATGAACTTCTCTTAATACTGATCTTGTTTCTGCACATAAATTCCTTGTGAGCAAAGATGATATTGTTAAGCTGTGGCAAAAATATTTAGTCACTCTAAAAATTCCACATGGAACACTTACATTTTAATAAAATTAAAGTACTGAAACATACCGAATGCACAATGGATTTACATTATTTCTGGAAGGAAGTTACAGTGAGACTGAAGGAGTGCGGTACCTGATGTGGGACAGAACAGCACAGGTTTGGTTTGTATTTATCAGCCAGTGAATTGATGAAGAAGAAAAGTCTTGTATCAGTTTAACCAAAAACCCGAATTTTTGTGGATGGGTTCATTTATAAATTTTGACTTCAAGTATTAATTGCTCGGAGTTTGTGCAAGGAGAGTTACATTGGTATAGACTTCCTGAGCAATCATGCTGCTATAGGTGTAGCCTTTCTGGTTTAGCTTCCAGATGTAAGTATACAACTTTTATCAGCCTTACTCTAAAAACAGAAGTGGCTTCTGCTTCTGCCTGGATTTAAGGCAGATGAAGAGTTGTGCCTGAGTATTTTTGAGTCCACTGCTCTGTGGTTATCTACACTACAGAAACCCTAAAATTACGTAGTTACTTGTAAATTACCACTAGTTGAACTGATTTGGATATATATGTGACTGTACACCAGCTCATAATGTACTGTTTGGTTTTATGTGCAGTAAACAGTTTTAATGTACACTTTCTAAATTAGTGAGGAATAATTCATGGGCTGGAAAAAGAAACAATCCAAGAGCAGTTTTTGGCCGATTTTTATTCTGTGTAAAACCTAGTATTTCAACATACTATTCCATGCTTTCAGTGGTGATTTAAGTGTATTTTTGTTGTTGTTAATAAAAATACTTTTATTTCATTCCCTATCCCTCACTTTCTAGGAGAAATAGATACAAGGTTCTCCTTCTGTGCTGCAGCAACTCTTGCACTTCTGGTGAGTCCTAAATCATTATGTGCACAAGTGCAAAATCTTCTCTTTGATACTGCCAAAGTTTCTGTATGTAACAAGCTTGGTAGTATATAAAGTGCATTAGTTGCTTTTCTGACTTGCAGGGAAGGCTGGATGCTATTGATGTGGGAAAAGCAGTAGAATTCGTTTTGTCCTGTATGAACTTTGATGGAGGATTTGGTTGTAGACCAGGTTCCGAATCGCATGCAGGACAGGTGAGTTTTTCTTCATATGGAAATGTTTTAAAATTGCAAGCATCACATACTGCGTATAAGCGTTTCTTTACAGTATCTGTCAGTGATATCCATTAATAAACCTTTCTTGTTTCCAAAATGCCTGATTCTAGTACCTTAGTTAAAATAAACAAACAACTAGCTAGATAAATCTGAGAGATTTGGAACATTACATGGTGGGAGTGGGGGGGAGGAATATCATAAGGGAACAACTTCCAGGACTGTATTTCAGTCTTCACATATTGATATTGAAACAGTTAGCATGAGGATCTTTTAGAGAATTTGAAACTGGTATTAATAGAGACATTGTGCACTTTGTCTGCCACAAATCGTGAAACATAAAGGTCAGTTGTGTATTTTGTTTGATACTTATCAGCTGGTGAACTCAAATAAAAATGAGACGTGAACCTTCTCAAGTGGAGGGGAAAAAATAAACCCAAACCAACTGGTATAGTGGTGTTGGCTCATATGGTCTAGATATTTGGACCATGTTCTACTGGTCAAGCAAGTCAGGTTAAGTAGCTGAAAGCACTCTCTTTGCAGCTGGCATTTCCAGGGAGGATTAAATCTGTTGTGCATATTCACATACTCCTTGAAATGCTGTAAAAGGCAACTCCTTTGCCTGCACAGTAGTTCAAAAGTTTTCCGGGAATATAACATTTATTTTTTTACTATTCTTGGATAGGCTCATCCCTGTCAGTGTGTGCTTTTGTTGTCGGTTTTTGTTGTTGTCGTTTTAGGTGTGTGTCTTAATTAGGGAAAGGTGATTATGAGCGGTCTTCAGTTGAGATTTTGGTCTCTTGTGGTTTGTGCTTGGCTGCTTTCCTAGTGACTGCATGAAAGGTGACCAGAGTATGCTGTTGCACTGTAAATGTTATTTCCCAGAAAAAAGTAAACGGGGATTAATGGAGATATGTTACGTGGCACATTGGCAGCAAACCTGACGTGGCTAGATATATGAGGGATTGCTAGGATAGTTAAAGATCAGAGCTAACCTGTTTCTGCTAGAGAATTTAGTTGGTCTTTAGTTTGCTGTCTGCAAGCCTTAGGGTAAGAGGCACATAGAGGAACAAACCATATGCTGGATGCAGAATTTTCATACAGGCCATATCCAGCCTGCAGAAATCAGTTTGCCTGCTCTGGCTTCAGAGTCTGTGATTTTAAAATAAAACTGTAGGGCTCTGCCTGATCGCTTAGAATCTTTTTCCAAACCATGCATTAATGTCTTATATTAGTCAAGTCTTACTGTTCTGTAATTGCATCATGTAGCTGGTACTTTTATACAAAGCAACTGTATCAATAACATACTTTTCTAATGGAAAAGTAAAACCAGAAGTTAAAATGTGTGCTTAATTTGTATTGTTTGCATGACTATATTCCTGCTTTGAGATCTTCCTGCATTTAGTCTGCTAACTATAGTCTTTAAATACACAACCAATTTATGTCTGTAATTTTAGATCTATTGTTGCACAGGATTCCTGGCTATAACAGACCAGTTGCATCAAATAAATGTTGACTTGCTGGGTTGGTGGCTTTGTGAGCGTCAGTTACCTTCCGGAGGTCTCAATGGACGACCAGAGAAGGTATTGGGTGGCTTTTTTTGTTTGCTCAGACCTCAGTAGAGATTATTTTTTCTAAAGCTGAAGTACTTCTGGAAAACGTCATGACTCCTATGAAGTGTTTCAAAGAAGTCAGGCCTTCATTTTGACTCTTCATTTTGTCACTAACATCTGCCATGATGTCCTTAGTTACGCTTAGTCTGAGTCCTCAGTTTAGGAAGGTACGCATGTGGAAGTATGTCTTGCTGACTGCTTTAACCAGTATCTTGTTAAATCAGGGCTTTAATATTTTCCGACATTGGGAATGATCTCTTCTGTAGAATTCATACAAAAATTACTGTTTTCCTGGATGTAGATCCTGGGTGTAATAGTGTTCCTCATCACACTAGGGAATTGTGTGACCTCGAATATCTCCACTGCTAAATAGATAACCAACCAAAAACACTTCCCCTGCTCCATCCATCCCCCTTCCCCCTTCATCTCCTTCCACCCCACCCAAAAAAATCCCCAAAAAGTAATTGGTACGAAGTTCTTTGTGTTTCCTACTCCTGAAAAAGGGGCTGTGGTTTTTAGCCTCTCCTACACAAGGTGAAGAACATTTCAAAATCACATTCTTGTGGTTTTGTTTCCCAAAGAAGGGAAGAGGTTTGGGAGAGACCTTCCCTTCCTGAAAAAGGGAAGTCCTCTGAAAAGAGACTGCATCCAGGAACTTGCTCTTCAAGTGTTGTTTCTCTGCAACAGTATTGGGTCAGCACACTTGGTAATTTGCAGAATTACCAATAAAATTTGCAATGTCGTGTTTAAAAGAAAATCAAATAATAATCTGCTTCTCTGCTTGCCAGTTACCTGATGTATGTTATTCATGGTGGGTGCTAGCATCTTTGAAGATGATTGGTAGATTACACTGGATTGACAGAGAGAAGCTGCGCTGCTTTATTTTGGCTTGCCAGGATGAGGAGACGGGAGGATTTGCTGACAGACCAGGAGATATGGTAAATAACCACTTACTAAATAAAATACTTAACTGAAAATTTCAACTGGGAAAGTAAATTTTCTCATTCGAGTGTAATTCAACTTGTGATCCAGGGGTAAGCGTTCTGCAGAGCCTGCAGTGTACTTTGAAGGAAAGAACAGGGTAGAGTTGCTTTCAAAGGCTTGCTTGGGGAGCACGTATTTTATATCGCAGCTGCACTGTGGTACTGTGCACGTGCTGAAGTCAGTTGCCCTTCCTGACAAATTCTGGTGTGGTTCTCGTAACGCATACCACACAGATTGTTTCTCACAAGACCACTTGGAAGATCCCTGTAAAAAATACTGTGTCTGGTGGTTTGGGTTTTTGGGGGGGGGGGGGGGGGGGGTTTTTGGGGTTTGGTTTATTCTGTAAAATGATTTGCAAGCTAGAGTCCAGTGCTGGTGCAGTAGTCCTCAGCTCTCAGTAGTCCTCAGCTCTCTTCATGGTTTTGCCCGATCTAAATGAGCTGTAAGTTTTTGTTAAGAATCCTTATATGCTGTATATGTTGTTCTGTGCCAGCCCAGCAACTGCCTCTCACTGGCATTTGTCTATAAGAGGAGGGAGGAATAAGCTTTTGTGGTAGCATTATGCAGAGCATGGTGGTACGAATTTCCTGCTTGTTTGAGAGAGCAATTACGGTTTAGCTGCTCTGTGCTCTCTGGTTTCAAGCAGAAATAATGGAGATTGCCCAGGTAAAATGGCAAATAAAGCCATTTTCCTTATCTTTCAAGGGTGCTGGACAGATAAAATTGAAAGTATTCTAAGACCTCAGTGCAGTTCCTATAGAGCACTTGGCTGCTTATTTGTCAGAGGCCACAGGGAAGTTTTAGCTGTTCTTACTGCAGCTGAGCATGTCTTCTCCTTTCTCCACAAATGCCTTAAAAACTGAAGTAGCTTTCTGTTTCTTTGCAAGCTGATAAATTATTCCCGCTTGGGGAAGGGGGAGAAATCTCGTTATTCTGGTCTGTCATTTGGGAAGTATTTTGGTATTCTTAAAATTGGAAGGCTTTTGTATTTTTAAAGAGCTCACAGAAAGACTCTAAAAAGAATTCTCCATGAGAAGCCTGACACTTAAAATCTTTGTGCTTTTCTGGCTTTGAGATTAAATTTGAGCTATTGAACTGTTTTTGTCTAGCTAGAAGAGCAACTGTGCAGGGCCTTTCCTCTCTATCTAATGCAGGCACCACTGGGAGAGGTTTTGTGTATTGTTAGTGGTCATTTCATATTATTTTTACCTGTCATCCACTGTTGAAGTGGGTGCTGCCATAGAAGTGTTGACACCTACAGGATTTTGCTTTGTTCATATAAAAACTCATTGCTAACAGACCTGTTGTTTTGGGGGGTTGTGGGGTGTTGTGGGATTGGTTTGTTTGAGGATGGGTTTTTTGGCTAGGATGGGGTGGTAGGTTTTTATTTGTTTATGGGGTGGTAGTGTGGTGTGGGTTTTGGTTTGGTGTTGGGGGTTTTTTTGTTGCTGTTGTTTGGTGGGGTTTTTTTGTTTTGTTTTCAGTTAGTTCCAGGTTCCAGTCTTGATTTGATGTTGTGATTATACTTCAGGTTTTGAACCACTTGACAAAAAACAGCTCTGTCTTTTTCGTTGTTTTTTTTTTTTTTGTGGGATTGTTTGTTTGTTTATTTGTTTATTTTTAAGTTCCAAGCAGCTAATTCTCAATAACTTAACTTTAGTAGCTGTGCTTATTAGCTCTTGGTTGTTATTCAGCAGGTGTTTCCTTGTTACGTGCTTTAAAGAAGATTGCAGAAAGGAGTAGATGGCAGTAAATGTATCTTCTAGGAGTTTGGGTTTCCCTGAACATAAATATTGTTCATCAACAGACTTGAATCTGGAACTTCACTTGCCCACTTCCCATTGGGGAGCATCTCCCCTTCTGGGCCTGTCCATCTGTCTTGCCATTCCTAAAGTGTGCTGTTCATTATTATTATTTTGCTGCTTATTTTTTTTACCCCTCTTCTAATGGCCACATACTCAATTCTGAGATGGAGCAAGTAAACATAAGCCTGAGCTTTGACAACACCAATAATGTGGTTGCCAAACCACTGAGGAGCATAGCACTACATGCTATGGTAGTGTAGTTTGAACCTTCTAGGCTGTGATCAATGGTTGAGGATCCTGTATATGGCTACAACATGGTAATTTGGCTTAGTTTACTGCAGTATAGAACCTTTGCAGCGAGATCCAGAGGTTCCACTAATGCAAACAGGGTGTATGCTGCACGAGACAGCACAGGGACTTTTGGATAGGTTTTTTGTAGAATGGTTGGTTAACTCCACCAACAGAATGCTTGTCATGAGACTTCATAATCTATTGCAGTTATGTGGTAATAAATGCTTTTAGGGAAGGTTCATACATTGACGGAATACTTGGATACCAATCACTGCTCCTGTCTCTTCTGGGTTTTTTCTTACTTGTATCTTTCCGTTCAGTTTCACAATAGGTTGCTGCTTCCCTCTGAAGATTTTACAGCACAGCTCTGTATTCAGAGACCGTTAAAGAGCTGAAGAGCATTATAAGGTTGCTGAAGAGCAAATGGGGAATTTATGGAAGTGATACTTATAGATGATCAAACTTAACTTTTAAAATCTCTATTTTTCTTTGCTTCTGCTACCCTGTGACATTTCATGGTAATGGAGGCAAATGAGTGCTTCCTCCCAAATTCAGAGTTGAAAATTGCCTTAGCAGACAATTGACAAGCATCTCTAAGTAAATCATGGTATTGTAAATGCATGCTGTGGAAGCTGTCTTGCCTGTCAACACATGTCAGCACAAATGGAAGTTTTGTTCAGTTGCATTGTCTCCTTCAGCCATGGGGATTTCAGTCTCTTGCTAGCAAACAGAAGCTTCATTCCATAGAAGTGACAAGCTTGTATGGAATGAACATTTGGACATAAGCATGTTTGGAAACAGACTCAAACTCTTTTTTCTTCTTCCCTCAGGTGGATCCATTTCACACCCTGTTTGGAATTGCTGGACTATCTTTATTAGGAGAAGAACAAATCAAGGCAGTCAATCCTGTCTTTTGTATGCCAGAAGATGTCCTTCAAAGAATAAATGTACAGCCTGAGCTTGTAAACTAAGCCTTGTAGAGACAAAAGGTTGATATGTCCACTTGCTTTGGTTTTTACTGATTTTAAGCAATCTCATCTCTGAAACTGTTAGCATATTCTTCTTTGAGATGTTTACATTGCAAACGTAAAGCAATAGCTTTACTGTCAGCTTTGTCACTTCATAAACTGTATCAGAACAGGCCGCTTCTAATGATCTGAGTGTAACATGTTCTTTGGTTGTATATAAGAGATGTAGAAACACTTCTATTGTGTATCTAAATATGTGGGGGTTTTTTGTTTTTTTTTTTTGTTTTTTTTTAATATTCAAGTCAAAGCAATAGTGCAAATGTTTAATTTTTGGATTCCTGTGATGTCAACCATGCTCACATCTGTCCTTCAACAAGCATGTTTTGGTGGCGGATCACAGAAAGCACTTTACAAGAGTATGACAAAAAAATCCCAACCTGCAAACAAAACCCTACTTAAGCCATGCACTGAATGCCACACACTTATGTATGTAATTGTTCTGTTCACATTTGCCATCACTTTTATATACTGAGAAACAAGCTTTTTCTTCTGATAGTAACTGATTCCAGTGAAAACAAAAATTATGGTTCCATTAAGCATATAAATGTCTTCACTTATTGGTGAGTCCCTTAGGCAAAAATTCTCTGATACTTGAAATGAAGCATGCCTTGAGTATGTGTAGCGAAATTTGCTAACATTGAGCATTCTAGAGAAGGTCTATAGGACAGTAACTTCTATCTGAATATGGAGTTGATGCTAAATTTGTTGCTGGGTTGAAATCCTGCTTTTGTAGCTTTTAAGACAATAATTGCCAACACTTGATGATGGTGTAATGAGAATAAAACTAGGCATGGAAAATACTTGTTCTCTGAAGGATGAAGTCCTCTTTGTCTTCATAGAAGCCCTAAAATTGCCTTTTAATTTACATTCCTCACACCCTGGCTGAGAGTGAAATACATAGTAAAAGGTAATTGTGAAGGGGAGAAAGCCTTTGCTAATCTCTGTACTTAGGAAGGTCAGCATTTGTTTCTAACACTTTTAAAAGCCAGTTGGTTAGTTTTATCCAGCCTGTTCGTGTTAGTAGAGTGTAAGGTAGGACTAGACACAGTAACTTTTTGGTAGACCTTTACTTAAAGAGAATTTCAAAGAGAGAATATGTATTTGAATGCTTAAGTGTTTCTAAGAAATGTTTTAAGCTTTCTCTACAGGCTTTTAAATAGGGCAAAAATCCTTCTCTTTTTTAACTGTCCAGTTGCCTGATGAATTAATTTCATTTTCAAGGTTTGGAAAAAAGTTAGTTGGCTTTGTATCGGGAGTGAGGGAGTGAGAACACTGATCAGGTTTTATCCAGCTATAGGGTGTAAGAGAAAATTTTAAATTATTTTTTTTCTTATGCCAGGTTACCTTTGCAAGTGCCACTTCTTTTCATCTAAGGAAACACTGTTCAGTACATAGGAATTTGCCATATTTCCATGTTGTGTAGACAGAAAAGAATCATCTTCAGAATTTCTAGTCTAGTATAAACTGAGACACCCTGAGAATTAGTATGTGGGTGATAACTGCATGACAGTGTAGAACATTTCACTGTAGGCTGAAATCCTATTAATGTATCAGAGTTTTTCTCTGAAGAAGGTCTGGTCATCTTCATTTCTTAAGTCAGCTGTTATTTGTAAAGATCTTAAAAGATTCTAGGTTAAAAAAGAGGTGAGTATGTGCACAAACTGACTTCTTAAGAATATTCTTCCATTCTTTACATCAGTTCTTTGAAATACTGTATTTGAAGAAGAACTCATCAGAATTTTTCTTGCACAAAGAAAGTCACGTTCTCTGTTAAATGTAGAGTGAAAAAATCAGTTTCCCGGTATGTCTGTGTTATGTCTTACATCATTTTGGCACGAAATCCATTGTTACTGTCTACCTCTGTTTTGTTTAAAGTACTAATAAGATTTTTCTTTTCTGAGCTTATGTAGTTAACTTTGCAGTAATTAATCAGCTGTTCTCAGTCTTTGGTTACTGGTCCTTTATTAAAGGCTTTCAGAAACTTGTACTTTCATAACCTTTTTTTTTTTTTTTTTTTCCCATGGAAATCTTGGGGTGGAAAGATCCCAACATTATATTAGTACTTGATCTTAAGTACTGTAGCGTAGCCAATATTCCCAGCAATAAATATTGCAAGATACTGCATGAGAATTTGTGAAGAATAGCAAATAATTGGAGTACATAAAATTGTGTGTCCACAGACGTGTTTATTCAAAGAAAATGGTGGGGGGACAGGGGAGAAGAGGGATCAACAGCCATTCTATTGCCTTCAAGAACGTGGTCCAAGTCCAGAGGTTTGTGTTTTATTCCAAAGATGATTGTTCTCAGCTTTCTTAAGGCAGCTCGGTTAGGACAAATCAGCCTTGTGATCTGTGACTTACAGAAGTTAGGAAGGTGGAAGATGTACTTTGCTTTCGTTTCTGCCTTTCTTGTCATATGCTTGGATTTCTGTCAGAGGACGGAGGCCTAACACCAGCTGCAGCAGTCGGAATGCACATGGAAAGCTCAATGTAGGACTTGGGGACAGAGGCAGTAGCTGGAATGGGCACCTGCTGCCTTCCATTCTTTGCTCTGCAGTGCCACTGAAGTTCCTGGTACCAGGCTTGATGATACTCGGTGCTGAGAAAGCGAGATGTCAGTGAAGGAGCTGCAACTGGTATGGTTTCAGTCATGAACCTGAATATTCATCAGACTACAGCTGTCCGTGAAGAGCTGTGGGCTGGCTTCTGCTCGGAGTGGTTTTTGATGCAGGTGTGTTATATTCCAAAGACAAATCTTGTTTAGTCAGAATGCTTACTGGAACGGTTTTAGTGGTCTGTATGCATGCTAGTGGACAAAGTAGCGTCCCAGTGTGCTAGGGACATGTTTTAACAATTCTAGATGTACACAAGCTTTATGGTTACTGGGATCTTTTAGTATCTGAACTCTTGAGCAGGGAGGACGCGGCTGGAACAGTCTCTGGATGCTGACGATTGGATGTAGGACAAAATAGGCGCAAAATACTCCGTTCTCAGGAGTTCCCTTTCCCCGCAGCCCTGCGTCAGCCGCCCTCTTCCCGCGTGCCCCCTGCCGGGCGAGCGCCCGCGGCGCTG
>NW_009932828.1:0-2079 GCF_000696875.1 Nestor notabilis
CAGTAGTTCAGCGCCCGCACGTCCGCATTGGACTTCCCAGGCCGTGCATACAGGTTCAGCGGCTCCCCAAAGATGTCGTTCTTCCCTGGAACACACACACCAGACAGGGGGGTCAGGCCGGGGTGGGCATGGTGGGGACTATAGGACCCCATTGCTGGGGGCTCACCCAGGATGGCCACCACCACATCCCCACGCAGGATCTCGATGGAGCCACGGGAGATGAAGTAGAGTGCAGTGAGGACATCCCCGGCGTGCACCAGCGTGTCCCCCGGCGGGGCGTGCGTGGTCTTGAACTTCATGGCCAGGGCGCGCAGGCAGCCCTTGGTGGCACCCTTGAAGGGTTTGCAGTTCTGCAGCAGGCTGCGGTTGAGGTGCAGGCAGATGTCGGCCTGCAGGCACTCAGGGAAGCCCTTCAGCACCTATGGAACACAGGGTGTCATGGCGAGGGCTGTGGGGTGCTATGGTTCTGGTGGTGGGAGCACAGCCAGGCACTCACTGCGTTCATGTCGATGCCGTTGGTGTAGGACCAGGCGTGCTGGAAGTACTCCTCGAGGCGCTGGCGCAGTGGGTTGGGGATCTGGTGGAAGCGGATGAACTCGCGGACGCGCAGCATCTGTGTGTGGTAGCGCGCGGTGCCCGAATACAGGCGCTGGATGATGGCTGACACGTTCCCGAAGATGCTGGCATAAATCAGCGCTGCGAGCGGCGTGAGGGCACCGGGCACCCACACCGCAACCCAGCGTGGGGAGCGGGGCACCCACCAGACACAGCCCCTGCCCCAGCAGCCCTGCACATGCGTGTGAGCACACACACAGACAGACAGCCCAACTGCACACAGATGTGCACGCGTTCGCATGCTTGCACACACACATTCACATGCACACTCACACACATGTTCACATGCACACTCACACACATGTTCACATGCACACTCACACACACATGCATGCTCACATGGAATCATAGAATCAACCAGATTGGAAAAGACCTTTAAGACCATAAAGTCCAGCCGTTACCCCAGGACTGCCAAGTCCAGCACTAACCCATGTCACTGAGGGCCTCACCTACACAGTTTCAGAACACTTCCAGGGACAGTGATTCCACTACTTCCCTGGGAAGCCTGTTCCAGTGCCTGACTGCCCTTTTGGGGAATAATTTTTCCCAATATCCAGTCGAAATCACACATACATGCTTGTCCATATACACCCATGCTCACATGCGCATGTGCCCGTGCATGCACACCTCCACATACACTGACTTATACACACACTCACATGTATACTTGTGCACGCTCACAGGCATGCATGACTGCACAGATACCACACACGCACGGATGCTCACATGCACACATGCATGCTTATACATACACATGCACACCCGCATGCACACACACACACTCTCACTCATACACACATGCATACACTGGCCCAAGTCCCCCCGCTGACATACACTAACGCATGCACACGTGCACACCCCTACACAAGCACACTCATGCTCAAATGTATGCTCATGCACTCATACACACATGCATGCTCCCACTCTCTCACACATGCATGTGTGCTTGCACACATCCCTTGCTGACATATACACACACTCACACACACATGCATGTACCCCCAACATGTAAGGTCTCACACTCACACATGCTTTCATGCATGCTTGCATGCACCCCCTGCTGACATATATGTCTGCATGCTCACATGTGCACACACACACACGGTCATGCATTTACAAACGATGGCCACACACACATGCTCAAACACACTCATGCATGTGTGCTTGTACCCCCCCCCCCCGACAGATATGCATGCTCACACACATGCACACATTCCCATACATGCTCATACACTCAACACACACACAGGCACACAGCCCCCATATTCTCATGCACTCATGCACACACGCACATGCATGTGCGCTCACGTGCACCCCTCTGACATATACACGCGCATGCTCACACACAGACATGCACTCCCCCATGCACGCTTATGCTCTCGCACACATGCTCTCTCACACACACACATGTGCACACACACGCACCCCCCGTGCAGCCCCCCGCACCCCATCCCCGCGCCACCC
>NW_009932828.1:2493-5008 GCF_000696875.1 Nestor notabilis
CACTGAGGGATGTTGCCATGGAGACCCTCAACCACTGTCTCGGCACCCCCCACCCAGCACCCACTGCATTATCAAGGATGCCTGGCCCTGGTTTGGGAGCATGAGTGGGACCCCCTAAACACGGCCCTGTGAAAGGACCCAGCACACAGGGAACAGACCTGGCACTCACCACCCTGGTACCCACCGCAGCACCACAGCACCTGGCCCTGGACTGGGGGCATGTGGTGGAATCCCTGGGCATCACCCTGCAGGAGGAGCTGGCACCCAGGGAACAGCCCTGGCACCCACCACCTTGGCACCCACCATGGCACCATGAGCACCTGGCCTGGGCTTGGGGATGCATGTGGGATCCCTTAAGCATGACCCCACAGGAGAAGCCAGCACCCAGGGGAGAGCAAGCACCACCTTGGCACCAAGGATGCCTGGCCCTGGCTTGGGGACATGTGTGGGACCAATGGGCATGTCCTTGCAGAAGGACCTGGCACCCAGGCAACAGCACCCACTGCTCCAGCACCCACCATCCTGGTACCCACCATGGCACTACTAGCATCTGGCCCTAGTTTGGGGGTGCATATAGGACCCCCTGAGAAGACCTGGCACACGCAGAACAGCACCCACCACTCCAGCACCCGCTGTGGCACCATGGGCACCCAACCCCAGCCTGAGGGCACACATGGGACCCCAAAGCACCACCCCCCAGGAGGACTGGCACTGAAACAGCACCTGGCCCAGCCAGGGCATGGCAGCACCCTGGCACAGCGGCAGGTACCTCCTCAGAGCCAGAGCCAAAGATGAGCAGGTCGAAGGGGATGGCAGCAACCATGTCGATGAGGAACCAGCCCTTGAAGTAGTGTATGGCGATCTTGGCTGGGTGGCTGACCACCTCCTCGTTGGAGTTGACATAGGTGGTGCGGAAATTGATAAGGATGTCAATGATGAACATGATGTCCACGATGAGGTCGACCACGTTGAGGGGGCTGCAGGAGTAGCCACAGTGGTGGCGCTGGGCCTCCTCCTGGTCGTTGAGCAGGAAGGCGGCTGAGTAGGGGGTGAAGATGGCCGTGTAGATGACCAACAGCAGGATCAGCCAGTCCCACACCGCCTTGAAGGGGCTGTAGTGCAGGATGGTCCATTTGTGGATGCGCGGCGCCTGCAGCTTGTACTCCGGGAGCACGTCGGCACCCAGTGACAGCACCTGGGGGTGGGTAAGGGCTCAGCTCATTGAATCGCAGACTAGTTTGGGTTGGAGCAACATTAAAGCTCATCCAGTTCCAACCCCCTGCCACGGGCACGGACACCTTCCACTAGACCACGTTGCTCCAAGCCCCGTCCAACCTGGCCTTGAACACTGCCAGGGATGGGGCAGCCACAGCTTCTCTGGGCAACCTGTGCCAGGACCTCACCACCCTCACAGGGAAGAACTTCTTCCTCAGATCTCATCTAAGACTCCTGTCAGTTTAAAGCCATTCCCCGTTGTCATGGTGCTGAGCTCCCCAAACCCCTGTCCCCTAGCAGAGGCTGCACCCAACATCTGTGGGCAGAACACCCTTGGGCTGGGGCTGTACTGGTGAGTACTGGCAGAACAGGGATGCTCAGGGGAGACCTCACTACTACCTACAACTATGTGACAGGAGGTTGTAGCAAGGTAGAGGTTGATCTCTTCCCCCAAATAACAAGCGATAGGACAAGAGGAAATGGCCTCAAGTTGCACTAGGGGAGGTTTAGACTGGATATTAGGAACAATTTCTTCACCAGAAGTGTTGTGAAGCGCTGGAACAGGCTGCCCAGGGCAGTGCTAGAGTCACCATCCCTGCAGGGATTTAAAAGACGTGTAGACGTGGTGTTGAGGGACATGGTTTAGTGGTGGCCTTGGCACTGCTGGGTTAATGGTCAGACTCAATTAGCTTAAAGGTCTTTTCCAACTGAAAGGATCCTGTGGTTCCCTGTGGCTGGCGCTGCGGGTGCGGCGGAGGGGGACATCTGGCACACACAGCCAGGACAAAGCCACCCCACTGGCAGAGCTGCCTCACAGCCCCTTCCAGCCCCATAGCAAATGCTTGCACCCCCTGCACACACCCAATGCTGCCTTGGTGCTTCCTGCATCCCCCCTCAGTGACACCCCAAAGCAGCATCAGCCGCCCCGCAGCTCTGCTGGGGTTCCCCAATCATGACGAGCCCCGCTCCAGCAAGATCCTGGCGCAGCTGCTGCCGGAGCAGGTCCGGCAGCCCCAGTGGCACACGGTGACGCAGCTGAGGGTTGGCACAGGCACCATGGACTGTCACTATGCCAGACCCCCTGGTGCTGCCTGCACTGCCCCAGGGATCCTCCTGTCCCCAGTGCTGCCCCCCGACCCCACCACACACACGTGTGCACACATGTTTGCACATACATGTGCGCACACACACACAACCCGGAAGGTCCAGGGGGCACCACTATGCCCCAGCAGCTGTGCCCATCCATCCAGCACAGGGATTAGATGTACCGGCCACGGGATGGGGGGCATCAGCCAGAAAT
>NW_009932829.1:0-4870 GCF_000696875.1 Nestor notabilis
AAGGGAAGTGAGAGGTGTACTTCCCTTTTGATTGGCTCAGCTGCCTGTCTGTAAAAGGGAAGAGGCAGGACTGAGAGTCTCTCCTGCGGCCTGATTGGTTGCATCCTCCATCAGTTAAGGGGGCGGTGCTTCGCGACGTGCTTGTTAGTTGGTGTGGTCGGTTTTCGGCGGTGGTTTTTTCCTGCTGTTCGCCTGGCCCAGGGGGGAGAGTTCGTTTCTGAGGGAGGTGGGAGTCACGGGTTCGGTTTCTGGACCCTCTCCCGCCACGGGACGTTCACCCGAAATACCACCGTCAGCACAGGCCTGTCCCAGACATCGAGGCCCAGGGAGAGCGGTGATTTCCCCCCCCTCTTCAGAAATGGGCCTCGGAAAGGCGAGGTGTAACCGCAGCCTTCCCGATCATCAGTGCTACTGCTCCTGACGTGGGAGAGATGATGTCTCCCCACACCCTCAGGTGCAGCCTGAGGACCATCCTGGTCAGGCCAAGGAGCACGGCAGGGAAGCAGTCTGGCCCTGGAGGGCTGGCAGGGACACAGCGTAATGAGCAAGCAGAGCTGGGGGAAGCATTTAGCAAAGGCAGTGAGGTATGGATCACCTGAACATTAGCAATAGCGTGCTTCAGTGACATCCAGGTAACTGGTGCATCTCGATTTCATGGGGCTTGTGAGTAGTTTGAGTGCAAGTGATAGATCAGGGCAGTGTCACTGAAACGGCAGCAACTCTTGAATTGACATCAGGGCTGCCAGGTAGTCAAAATCCCGACAGCGGATGGAAATGAGGCAGAGACAAGGAATGGGGCTGTCTTAATGGTGTAACATGTCTTGACCACATATCCATCCAACCTCACCCGGCTAATGTCCTGGAGAGTCATTTCTGACGGCAAGTACTTGCCAGAGTTCTCCAAGGTACGAGATGTATTGTGCCTCTTGGCCCCGTAAAGATTTTCCGCATGTGGCCTATGGGAAGGTTGGCTTTGCGAGACCTTAGTTCTTACGACTCAGTACTTTGATGTATTTATAGTATGCGTGAAAGGGTTTGGTGAAAACTGTCTTTAATGTGTATTTATTAAAATACAGCCTCTCACAAAGAGCTCTTTCCCAAATAACAGACACAGAATATATGGCTTGGAATGAGTTTTGGATTTCACAATTAAACTGTAGCAAGATGCAGAATAACACTAAGGGAGCTTGCATGTAGTCTTCTAATTAGGGAGCTTTCTACAATTTCATTCTTCTGATGTTTGGAAACCTTCTGTACGTTTCCAACCTAAACTCGTCTTGTGCCAATTTTGTTCCTTTGCTTAAATAGCCCTTCCCTCTTAGTAGTGTTTACCCCCAATTATTTTTAAGAAAGCACTCATACTCCATTTTACTAGGCTAAATAATCTGAACTCTTTTAGCCTCCTATCCCTTTTCCTGGGTGATTATTAGCACACACAGGATTCTCCAGTTGTCTCATCTATCAGGACTAAGTTGAATCAGGGCTTGGAAGACTGAATGTGGGGAAGGCAGTCAAGCAGTAATTTTAGATAATGCATAATCTCTGGAGCACTTTTACATATAACTAGAAAACACTCAGAAATTGCTGATAGTTAAACTTTATTAATGAAAGTCTATAAATAAGGTGGCAACACTTGAAATGTGTATGTTTCCCCAGGTTGAATAATTCCTAGACTGATGATTGCATAAAGCCCCAAAATACCACACACAGCACAAGCAATACCATTCCTTATTGTGTCCATATTGTTCCAGCTCTTCTTGAACATTTCCATAGTTACATTGACTAACTGCAGTGAATCAAGAAACAGATACTTCATGTAGCTGCATTCTGCATTTCTGAACTACTACCGGCCCCTCAAGCAGTGGATAAGATGCGTTCTTCTGTGCATTAAAAGGATCCTTAGCTGCAGAATTGTCTTGGTTTCCTGGTAATTCTCTTTCAGATCATGGCAAATTTATTCACAAATTGCATAGATACGTTTTAATCCATTTGCACATGAGCTTCAAAGTCTGCCTCTCACATTTTCATATAATTTAGTGGTTTATGTCAAACACACAGTTATGTTCAATTTGAGAATAATGACAACTAATACATTTCTTTATACAGAGCATGTAATAAAAAAGCAATCCAAACCGTTCAACATGACTGTGGAACTACGTAACATTTGTTTGGCAAATGTAACCTTAACATGTCATGAAAATAGATGTTTTGCTAATCTAACACAAAATTGGTGACATATACAGATATTAAAGGGTGGACATTCAAAAGTTATTTCCCCACAATACATTATTATTCCTATAATTCATTGTTTATAGAAGGTCTGGTTCAAAGTCCTAAATAAAGGCAGTGGAAGATTCCCACCATGTGCAAAGTACTGTAGGTCAGGCCTACATTGCAAGAGCACTAAATGTTGTAAAAACAGACATTGGACCAAGTTCTCCAGCTCATTCTCTTACAGCATCTGTGGGGCAAAACTGCACTGCAGGATGTTTGTGCACAGACATCACTCAGGCCTGGTAATACGGAGTTCAGCTAGAGAACTTGCTTTGCAGAATTCTGATTTTTGAGTTACGTGTTACATACTCTAAGTGATCACTTCCCATAATTATGAATGAGAGAAAGCAAACTGAAGTGTGACTGTCTCTGTTTACATGAAAGAACACATTCCTTTCACATGCAGAAAGTTCAGCTTACTTTCAGTAGCATGGCTCTTCTATAAAAGAACAAGTTTTTTGCAATAGACTGCCTGTGTATATAAGCAATGAAAGCTGCCTTTTGCATAGATACTTCATGTAGCAAGAGCTTAATTTTCAAACCAGTGCATGGAGATTTATCTGTACTGACACTGATGCCTTTTGGGGAGTATGTGTTATCTCATGACTAGTAATGTCCTGCTAGTAAAATGCCAGTATCTTAAACCGTTTTGAGCAACTTAAGCCTCGCAGCTCTCATATAAATGTAGAAACAAACAAAATACTCTCCTTTACTTAATAGATCTGTGGTTTGTGTTTGTGCCAACAACCTTATTACTCATGCAAGACCTGCCAACCAAGCTGTGAGAATTTATGTAAGAGAAACGTGTATTAAAAATGTGAATGGGATTTTAATCTTTCACTGAAATGCCATGCAAACTGCCTTGTTGCCACAATGACATACTTAAACACTGCATTAAAGCAATTCAAGATGAATGACTCTCACCACAGGTGGAGTTTAGCAGGGAAAGGAGCAGGAGACAAAGCACTTAACACTAAGATCAAGCATTACATATGTTTAATAGCACATACATTTCATATAAAATGGGGTCCTGATTCGGCAAAACATTTAGACATACATGCCTCACTCATGGTAACCTCAGGGGCACAGGCACAACCTGAAAGTGAGATTGGCCAAATCCTCTGTGGAGCGTGCCATCTATCAGTGTGAATGGCCAACAAGTTTGTGCTCCAACAAGGCTCTGAGGTCACCGTTGAAATGTAGTATTGACCTAAGTACAGAGCGTGCTTGTTCAGCAGTGTCCTAGGTTAGCTACAGGGACAGAAACATTTCGGTGTTTGGGGCAGGGACTAACCTTTTCTTTAAGCTTGTGCAATACCTGGTGCAATGGGGCTCCACAATACTAGTTGCTGTTAAAATACTGTGAAATAATTTGTGCTAATAAGCTTGCTGCAGCTATTATCCAGATTGGAGGCTGTCTGTATTTTTCTTAAAATGATATTTAAAAGATAACCCTCTAGGGAATATACTGAGAATGAAAGCTGATGAAAACATTAGTACCTGCAGTTGCTGGACCACATTTTGCTGAGTCCTTTATTCTCCAGCCAGCCTTTGACAAACTCTCCTGCCTTTAACACACATCAAAGTGCCACAAGTTGCATTTGCAGATACTCACTGCAAATACCTGAGCCTGTTGTGAATGCCATCTGTACATTCACTTGTAGAATACTGTTATTTTCTGCTTCTGTCCAAAAGAGGAATAGCATAAACTCTGTCAAGTTAAATATAAAACCATAATAAAGTAGACTAAGAAAATATTTTCAAGCATAAAAACTTTTCCAAATACATCAAAAACAGGAGATCTGCCAGAGAACATGAGGAACTAGCAGGCAATGGAGATACAACAGAAGCATTCAAGGAAACCGCAGGAGAAAAGCTAAGCACTTTTTTTTCTACCACTGTTCTTTATGTCAGATTTGAGGTGATTGCCAAAACAAAACCTTTTCTAGGGGCATGGTCAGCAAAAAGCATTCACAAAATTTAGTACATATGGGTTAGCAGCCAACCAGTAAATTGTATGGTACCTGCCTGCCAGGACAATTTGCTTCTCACCAGAGCATTCTAAAGGAACTTGGATCTGAAATTGCCAAACTATTAACTGTGCTTTGTAATTTACGGTCTGGAATGAGCACGGTTCTGGAGAATTCAGAAGTGGCATACAACAATCCCATTTTTAGACAAGACTTCAGGGAAAACCCAGAAACAACAGATCAGTCAGTCTAGCCCATGGCTCATCACCACGTAATGGGAAGAGATGGAAACAGCAAATCTGGTAGTGCTTTAAAAATATCAGTAATGTTAGCAAGTATTGATAAAGAGGAGCTGGCTTACATAAACTTTGTATAAATGTTGGGACACTGGAATCCTTATCAGCCATAATCCAACTCCCTGTTGGAAGCAGACCAAGTAATCACCATCTTCTGCTATCTCCAGCCTCCTCTCCTCTTCCCACCTTGCTTTTATTCTTGGTTTAATTTTCCCAGGAAGAGAATCCAAAGGTATGAGACAGGGAGACAGACCATGTTTTGAGGAGCTTCCCAGTCTGAACAATAAGGGGAGTGTAGATGTGACATAGAATCATAGAATAGTTAGGGTT
>NW_009932830.1:0-358 GCF_000696875.1 Nestor notabilis
TTTGCAATCGCTTTGTCAATTCCTCCTTCCCTAGCAAGTGATCCCAGCTGCTTGGCTTCCTTACCTTCTAGTTCATGACCATCCACCCCATTGTCCCAGCATTGGAGCAACCAGGTGACGATGTGCTCCCCTGGAAGACGGGTGAAACCTTTGTGCATATTCCGCAACTCGGTTGAGGTGCAGGGTTGAGAAGTTACCTCTTCTTATTCTCCATCTGATCCACTCTTCGGATACTGTCCCCTGTAGTTAGTGCATTAGGTCTTCATCTTTCTTTATTTCACAGGTTGCTGTTTGTGCCTCTTGTTTGCTTTTCCTCTTGCTTACAGGGGCAACTGATAGTGTCACCAATTGCCCATTT
>NW_009932831.1:0-2583 GCF_000696875.1 Nestor notabilis
GCCTTCCCCTGCCCCTGGCCTCCCACCCCAGCACAGGGCCAGCAGGTCACCCTGAGGTGTGGGGTGCTCCAGGGACGCCGCCCAGGGCCCCTTCCACACAGCCACCGAGAATAACAGCACCGGTGCAAACGGAACACCTGAAGTTCGAGATCTCTGAGCAAATTGGTCTAGTGGAAGGTGTCCCTGCCCATGGCAGGAGGGTTGGAACTAGATGATCTCTAAAGTCCCTTCCAACCTGAACCCTTCTGGGTTTCCATGCTTGCAACACTTCTCAGGTCCATGTGGGAAAACACTTGTGGGAATGCACTTGTGTTCTTAGTGATCACCATGATCACTAAGTTGTGCACAACTTTAGTGCCTGGTGTGAACGTGTCAACGCTGCAGCCACAGCTCTGCCCAGCTGCTTATGGCCCCAGTGTGATGTAGTAACACCTGTTGTGTTCCTGCAAGGTCTTCAGCAGTCTCCAAAGATTAAATGTCAGAAACAGTAAATAAATTAACAATACACAGAATACAAATTAACTAATTAATATGTATTATTATTGATATAATAGTATTTTCAGTCATAGCTGGACAGCCACAGTTAAAGAAGGACGATCCTGTTTAGGTAACATGTTGTAACCTTCTCTGTGGAGCTACACAGTCTCAGCTCTTGGCTGGCCTGTGAAAGGGCCAAACACCCTTCCAGCATTTTTTCAAAACAACACACATCATTTAAATGCACAGGAAGTGCTTTTTCCTGCAGTATCCTTTACCTGGGACATGCCCAGGCAGACCACCTTAACCAAGGGGAGTCCATGGTGTTGCCATGAAGTCCGGGGTTCCGGTGCCCCTGTGTTTTTTTTGATTCCTGTAGGCACCCAAAAGTGCTTGGGACTGTCGCATCCTGGGCAGACAGGAGGGCTGTGGGGAAGAATTCTATGCCAATGACCTGAAGATGAAAGGCAGTGAGCAGACAGTGACTCTGACTGAGGCACCACTTAACCCCCTGGTTTACCAAGTTAAAATGGCCAAGCCCTTCCCTGAGCAGGCTGATGCATGTACCAGCTGTGTGCGTCCATCCAGGCTGTGCTCGCACTCTGCGCTTCTGGTCTCAGCACAGGCTGCATGGTGGACTCTGGTTATGGTGTTACCCACAGCGTACCAATCTTTGAAGGCTACTGCTTGCCCCATGGTGTTCTCCAGCTTGAGCTGGACAGCTGTGATCTTCCAGCGTGCCTAACACGGATTCTCAAAGAAAGCATCACTTCACAAGTCACCACAGCTCAACAGCTGCTTGTACAAAGCATACAAGAAAAAAAAATGTTATGTGTGCCTGAGCTTCGAGGAAGACATAACTAAGAATCCTGGTGAGGTGGAAAAAACTTACCACATTCTGTTGGCCATGAAATTATGGTTCAAAATTAAAGATTTCACTGTCTGAAAGCCCTTTTTTACCTTCCTAACGTTGGCATAGAATCACCAGGGATTGGCAAGTTCTGCTCCAACTCTATCATGAAAGAATCACAATGAACAAATCATAATGATGTTGGCATAACGATTTCAGTCCTTTCTAGGAATTAAAACGAATGCTTAAACGAGGAGATAAGACTGTATGATTTTGGGTGGTGTTAAGGTGAAAGTCGGTGCTCCTCCTAATAGGAAGTTTTCTGTTTGAACATAAGGCTCCTCCCCTCCTTAAGCGCCTTCCAGCTGACACGGATTACTGTGAAAGAGTACAGGGAGGCTGAGCCTAATGTGGTGCACAAAAGACGTTTCTAAAACACATGTAATTTTACTACAGATTTTACTTCATGGAGAAGAACCTGACGTAGCAGCTACCTGGAAGCTAGTGTCTAGGGGGAACTCAGTGGCCATAGCATGCCTTTCCAAAGTCCAATAAAAATCAGAATATCAGGCACAGTTACTTCCTTCTTAGTTGATGAATACACCTTTCTGATTAGGTGTAAAATACGTTTTAAAAGAGGTTGTTTACCAGAACAATGCTGTACGGTGTATATACAACTGAAGTTAGGAAGACCAAGAGCTCTCTGCTATTGCTTTGTACTCCATTGTACCTGCAATACTGCTTAGCTTGGCAACGCCTTGCTTCTCCGTGGAAGTCTCAGGGTCAACAAGTGAATTCACAAATCCAATTCTGAGGAACAGGCTGCAGCAGAGACGAGACAGGCAGTGTCTGAGGGGAGCAGGTACCGTGCAGGGAGGTTATGCCTTGCATAGAGAGCATGGAAAGAGATAAATAGCCTCTCCAACAGGGCACAGGGGCTGGTTCAGGGTAACAAGGGGAGTCTCTGGGCCGAGTTCCTCACCCGGGGGTCCTCAACTGAGACAGAAAGGGCACGAACGCGAGCCCGGGCCCTAATGCAGCCCCCAGGCTCAAGTCCCGGGTCTGAATCGCAAGCACCAGCCCCCAGACGCCGCCTCCATGCCCCGGATCCGGCTCCAGGTCTCAGATCCAGATGCAGACCCAGTTCTGAGGGAAGAGGAGGGGACGGGTGGAAAGGGGAGGGCGCAGCCAGTAGCGCGCTCCCGGGAGCACATGGTGCGGCCAGCGGACGAATGGCCCGAGCGCTCCAAACTCCC
>NW_009932831.1:2608-2830 GCF_000696875.1 Nestor notabilis
ATGGCGGTAGAGGTGGGTGCCCCTTCTGACCAATGGAGGCACGGCGGGCGTGACCGCGGAGGGTTTAAGAGGCGCCGCGGGGGCGCCGCACATCGCGTGGCGGGTGGGGAGGCTCCAGTCTCACTAACCCTAATGGCTGCCGCCGCGCTCCCCGCACCCGTCTGCTGTTTTACTCGCTGACTTTCAGCGGACGGGGGGAGCAGCTTGGGGGGGAAGGGGTCT
>NW_009932832.1:0-27227 GCF_000696875.1 Nestor notabilis
GCACCCGATTCAGCGTGTCCCCCCCGGCCCCCATGGGGCTGCCAGAGCTGCAGATCCTGCCCTGGCTCCAAAAGCAGCCCCAGCCCCAGCCCCCTGCCCAGCACCAGCCCCAAGCATCACCCCAAGGCACACTGAGGTTGCTGTGCCTCGGTTTCCCCATTCGCCCAGCCCAGCTCTCCATGCTCATGCTGCCATCCCAGCCCCCGTGACCTGGCCCCCTCAGTTATCCCTGCCTGGCACTGGCCTCACAGGTGCTGGCTATAAAAATGAACTCAAAACACATATAAATCCTCCTGTCTGACATCGGGGACAGTGATGGAGCCGCAGCAGGACAGCTGGATCAGCCACCCCAAGACTGCCTGGTCAGTGGGGACCCAGCTGTCACAGGCTGCAGTCCCCACCCCATGGGTGATGGTCTCAGTGTGGGGGGACCTGCTGTCCCCATCAGTATACCCCTTGGCACTCTGAGCCCCTGCCAGCTCTCCTCTGCAAGCCAGGGAAGCATCAGAGCTCACAGGCTTCAGCTCCCATCAGTAGCACAAAATAAAGGTTGCAAAGCCAAGCAGCAAGGACAACTTCTATTTAAAAACACCTCTCATCCAGATGATTTATTCGCAGGGTGCTCCTGAGAGCACCTAACGCAGCTCAGACCTGGGCCTAACCTACCTGACAGCTTCCCTTGCTCCCAGGGTTATTTACTTGGGGCTGTTTCGCTGCCCAGCCGTGCTGCCCATAGAGCTCTGGCTCAGAGCTGCACGGTCACGGCACATAGTGAGCAGAGGGGCTCCTTCCAACCCCTCTTCCAACTGGGGTTTTACTTATTTTTATTGTACTTCTCCCATTAAAAGGATACAGATGATAGATATTCATCTTGCTCAGCCAGCTAAATAGAAGACACAGAGAGGGCACCCCACACATCCCATGCTGCTCCCAGCAAGCTTTTGACAGCATACCCCAGCACAGACTGCAACTTTACAGGAGTTTCGCTTCCAGTCAGCGCTGGGAAGGGAAATAAGTGAACAGATTGCAATAAAAAACCCAACAAGCCCAAATTCAGCCAACTGAGCCCGAAGCTGCGATTCAGCCAGGAGCCAATGGCAGGGCTGCGGTGCGAGCTCGTGTCCACACTTAAACACAACACAGTAAATGTATAAAGCTTCAGTGCAGCACGCTGGGGTGCCCAGTGGTTGGGCAGCATGGCTAGAGCACTGCGTGGCGACTGGTCCAGCACAGCACGGCAGGGCTGGGTGATGCCCATTGTGGCTATAACACGACGGCTGAAATCTCCAGCTCCAAGGCCATAGATAATTTGATTTCTCTGCTCTGATAAAGGCGAGCGCAAGGCCATAAACCCAGGGAAACACTGGTCAAATAGGAACAAAATCCTCCGTGTTTTATTTCTCCTCCAGGCTATGTATTATTAGTATTACTATTTTTCCCCCTCCCCACAGCCAATCCACTCGGCTCCCTGTCCTTTCGGGAGCACTAAATTCATTCATCCTGTGCATGCAAAGTGGGGCTTGTGCAGGGAAGCGCGCTGCGGTTCTCCCCAGCAGACGCATGCAAGGTCACAACCAGCCCTGCCATAAATTACAGCATGTCCCACCATAAACAGCACCAGGAGAGGGGAAGCGCGGCAGCTTCAGGGGCAGGGGCCTCCGGGGCCGATACATAACGTTGTGACAAGTCAAACAACTCTCAGGGTGTTCACTTGCCAGAGGAATATTTTTTACATCCAATCCATTAGGCAAAACGAGATGAAAAAGTATTTCCTACTTTGCTGAAAAAATACCAGGGCTCGGTATAAAGCGTGCCTTAAAAAAAGAGAGAAAAGAAATTAAGTGTGACCATCTATAATGTTTTTTTCCAGCGGCTCTGACAACATTCCAGGCATCCCGTCCGTGAAGGGAGGGAGCTGATGCTTTAAAGAGCTCTAACAGTTTCTCGCTTCTTGGAACAGTAATGAGTCAAATTAGCTGGAAAGGAACAACCCCAGAATTAGCTTCCCTCCCTCTAAACCCCCTCCAAACCCTGAACCAAACCCAGATCGTTTTCTGCTTTTCTTTTTCCCCTTCCTTTTCCCTGCCAGGTTGGTGGGGAACGTGTTCCCTGACACACTGCTTTTTAACCTACGAGATGATTTTTGAAATGAGAAGATCATCCCAAAGTTTGGCTTTCCCCCTGGCTGGCTTTTCCAAGAGTTCTGGACAAGTGAAAATCCAAAGAGAAAAGGCTTCTTCCAACTGTTCGACCACTTCTAGAACTGGCAACTGTCTCTGATGGGGAGACGCAGGGGAGTGGTGGAAGAGCAGCTCCGCAGACTGAGCGGCGGCTCCTCAGCCGGCCATTGGGAAATGAGCCTGTGGAACCAAAAGGATCACCCCAAACACGAGTTGTGTTTCTACTAAATTTTAATTTATTTCTTTTTTTATTTGACAAAGACATCTAAATTATACACTGAGTAACATGACCAGATATTGCAAATACTCCTTTTTGGTGAAATTCAAAAAGGGAACATAAAAGAAAGAGCTTGCGTGGACCAGGCCAGCTCAGGGAATGCAACAGCCGCCACCGTTTGCTTTTGCGGAGGAGAGAGCCCTATGGGGCAGAGGCGAGTTGGAGTGGGCTGGTCTCCTCCCAATACACTTAATAGAAAAAGTCTAGTGATCAGTTATAATTTAGACAGAGAAAAAGGTCTCTTTAATGTGCAAGAAGCAGTATTGGTAGGGGCCAAAATGGGAGAAGATTGCATGAGGCTTTGGCAGGCATTCTCCAAGGGCAAAGAGAGAGGACATCCTCCATCAGAGCTGCAGTCGGAGAAGGACAGCGCTCGTGGTCAGCACAGGGGTTTGGACTGCTTCCTGATGTGCCCTTGGAGAATTTTACTTCTCCATCATCTCTGCCCCGCCAAGAACACAGAGGGGCAGGAGAGGCATCGTTCATCTACCGCAAAGGTAAAACCACATTTAATGGTGTGAAAGTGAAGCAAGACAAACTCCCCACAGGAGGGGTATTAACCCCTGTGACAAGCTTTTTGAGGCCTGGGCTGGGACTGTCACCCTGAGCCTTTAAATCAAGGATGGGTGTTTTCCTGTCCAGGGTGCTCTAATTCAACCACAAGTCACCGTGCTGGCGGGGTGGCATTTAATGGGCTGTGTTACACGGGAGGGAGGTCAGGAGAGAGGAACAGAACGGTCCCTTCCGGCTTTAAACATCTATGAATTGATGCGATGCGCGGCAAAGCTCCTCCCATACCAATGAGACGGTTGGTTTGCTTCCCCTGAATCTCACTTAAAGGAGGGCAAAGCAGGCAGAGTTGGAAGGACAAAGCCTGGCGTATGCAGTTACCATAAGCCAAACGGGAGCTGAAGGGCTGCGAGAGGGGAATGGGTTTCTCTGCACAGCGGCAGGCATTTTGGGCTGGCCCCAGACAGTTTTGCAGGTAGTATTTAGCCAGGTGCTATTGAGGGTACCGAGCCAGGTGCTGCAGAGCGTACAGCAGATGTAAATACATTCAGATAAGGAGCAGCAAGTGAACAGAACCTCAAATCTTTTCACATTTTCACCAGGTGGATACATAGAGATGTTTACAATACAAAACGCAGTTGCAGCCATCACTGCAGGGTGATTTACTTGCATCATGGTCATTTTAACCCTCCACCTCCATCCTCCCTGCACAGCTCGCTCTAGCATGGTCTTGGTCTTCCTCTCTTACTACCTGGTGCAGATAAACCCAATTAATATACTGGATTATAGGTAAAGCCCTGGTTGGTAAAGATAACACAACCAGTTTGTGTAGCTACACGCAAACATAATGAATGAGCCAGCAAACACTTCTGGATCCTGAGTTCAGTAAGGCAATTTTTCCTCCCAAACTGGAGCGATAGGAAAATTGACTATATATATATTTTACACACGTTTCCAAGTTTAACTTGTGTGAGCCTAAAAAAAACCCCAAATTACCTTCCTGGATGTTTTTTGGATCTAGAAAGATAACTGTGGCACAGGGTAGGTTTGCCACTGGTCACAAAGTAGGGAGCACGGAAGCACCAACTCAATTCCTTTGCAGGTGAGACGGATCGAAGCCCGAGCCCCCAAAGGGACTTTGCTCTGTCCTGCCTGGGCCAGAGGAGGGGTACCCAAGCATTTCACTTTGCATCTGGCATGCAGTACAGGCAAATCCAAAGCTCAGGAGTAGCTCTCACAAAGCTCTGCTACTCAGCCAGCACAAAGCATGCCTACAAGAAAGGGCTGCAATTCTTTACAGTGCTTGCATCAAGCAAATGCATTAATTGCAAGGTAAAGGAGCTGCTGGGATGCATTATTTTCCTTGGGTTGACCCAGGAACACGCGGTGCTCAGATTCCTAGGCTTCCCGATAAGCCATTGCAGCTGGGGAGTCACTGAAGGAGCTCTGCTTAAATGAGCATCTCTCCTCATCTCATTGTAGGACTCCTTACTCAATCCATGCAGAGCTGGAGCTGTGTCACTCTGTCATTAGTGATTGCTTAACAGCTCACTTGAGCCTGCTCTTCCCCCTCCTCCCCAGTCGTCTGGATTTTAAAGCAAGGCTGTGCTACTCCGGCATGTGTGTCCTGCCTCGGCGCTGGAGACAGATGCACTCAGAGGGTGCTGACTCACGGACCCAGGCAGATTAAATTCGGATTGCTAAAGCAGTTGCTGTCCCAGCTGTCCCTCTGCCCCCAGCCACAGCACAGACAGCTGAGCTACACACAGATCAACCCCCAGACACTACTATAGACCCTGATGTATGGGGGGACCCAGAATCGGCCCCAGATGACTTTAATCTGCGGGGCTGTAACATGCAGGCAGCCAGAGGCTGCTTCATGTACAGTGCAGATGTTTCTGCCATGAGGTGGAGACGTCCAGGGGAAGGGAGGAGCAAAGAGCTGGGAGCTCCAGGGGTGTCAGCCGTCTGCCTGGGTCCATGAGTCAACTCGCTGACGCGTGGTGAAGCCACATGCTTTAGTACATGCAGCTTTCCCCACACTGCCCGCCGGTCTGTCTCCAAGAGGTGGAAGGGGTAATGCAGTCCCTAGTCATACTCTGGCCTTTCGCAGGCAGGCAGCAAACAAAGCTGGCAAGCAAGGCAGTGGGATTATTTTACCATCTGTGCATTAGAAACCAGCCCAGGAGTCACCAAGCTTGCTTCATGCAGGACATGGCTGCTTTGGCGTGCTAATGACTCCTGCTCACTGTCAGCTGGGGCTAGATTTGAACTGGGGATGAGGAGGTGGAAACCACATTCCCTTTCCTATTTCAGCAACTGCATCCTTTTAGAGCAAAGCCAGTTTGGAGAAGAATGAATCCTCGCTTTAAAGAGTGCTTCCCATCTGCTGTTCATCAGCATCCTCACCCTCCACCAGGACAATCCTGGGGGGACTGCAGGCCCTGGGCAGCCAGCCCACTGTGGGGCAGTCCTTGAGTCCCTTGAAGGGCTAGGCAAGGCCTGCTGAGGAAGTGGGGGTAGGAGAATATATTTTGCACGTTTCAAAAAGGAAACCTGGGACCTGGTATCTCATTCTATAAAGTAATCATGGACTTAATTGCGTTTTGCTGCAGAGTTGCCTTAACATCAAGGGAAAATCAACAGGGATTGTTCAACATCAAGACTAATCTCACACATGGAACTTATTGAACGTAGGAACCACGTTTTTGCTGGCTCAAGGTGAAATGTGAGGCTGAATTCTCCTTCAGCTGCGAGAAAAGCCCTAGGCACGCTCATCCTGCATTATTCCAACTGTAAAGAGCTTCAATTATACAGATATAACCCTTCCCTCCCTTCTTCAGCGGTGTCGCAATGCAACAGTGCCTCGTTATGATCAAACTCCTCTTTTATGGCTATAGGAATGTGTGGAAGTCTTTTACCCTCGTTACACAAATGACTCCTTAGCAGCTTTATTTTAAGAAACTACCCACAACTGGCAACACAACCGCATTTTATCTGTCACTGAGGGGAAGCTGTGACTGACACCTGAGCGTGTCCTCAGCAACTGCAGACCTGCATGTATAGGGCAGGTCCTATGCATCTAAGCAACTACAGCAACTCACCGCTCCCTCTGCACCACACTGAATCACAGTCTTGCTTCTGCTTACAAACTTGCTTGCTAAATAGACATTTAATACTATTTATGAATAGGGAGGAAATATAGAATTCCTTTATTGGGATTAAAAAACGATACTAAAGAGCAGGTCAAGTTCCAAATCCAGCAGTAGGTTTTAACCAGTGTTGTTCCCTTTTTTCTCTCTTTCTTTTTTTTCTTTTAACAGCTGTAGCTGTGCACAGATGGAAAAACATTTGGTCAGAAAGCAGCAAATTAGTGTTTTCAGGCTAGAATTCTGCTCCCACCGCTCCTCCATTTCCATGCAGCTCTGAACGCTTTATTTCTTCTTAGCATTGACATTTTTGCACACCCAATTCATGCCGTCCTTCAGACAGAGAAAGGTAACATTAGTCAAAGGAAGGGAAAAGGAATCCCCCCAATCCCATCCAGCCACTGTGTTCTGCCTCCTCATCCACCTCCTGCCTGCTCCCTGCACCCAAAACCACTGTGGGTTAAAAAAATAAGTGCTTCCTTGCTCAGCAGATGTTGTCACACAGAGCTTATTAAATCTTTCATCTGACCATAAAAAGCATCATCGTCTCATCATGTCACAATGTGTAGGTCCTTCGAGGAAGGATCACTTTGCAGTCGAGGTGCGTCAGTAGCAGATGAAGGCTCAGCTCCAGGTTCAGGTACAGATGATTTGTGTAACCTTGGGCAAGTCATCTTATCTTTTGAGACCGTGGATTTTAGGGGCCTGCTTGCTATACAGTCAGCTCCCTGCTAAGAATACGGCTCTAATTTTCTGCTCAGCTGCAAGCCTTGAAATCCAGATCCATGAAAGTCACTGCAATAACTGTATCTGGACCCTGCTCCCTGTTCCTCAGGGCCCCCACAGAAAATGAGTCCTCGGGGCTCCAAAGGGATTCAGTGAGAAGCAATGTTGTCATGTTTTAAGAAGCTGATATATTCTTTAGGCAGCTTTTCTGACCACAACAAGCAGGACAGTAGCACTTCTGCTGTGCATACCTGATTTGTGAGTTTATTGCTCATGCCACAGAATGGGATATGCTATTGAAGGCAAACCAACACTTTATCTGTTCCTGTCACTTAATGTATTAGGAAACACACACAACAGACAGCAAGATGCACAGTCTCCTCATATTTGTGCCTCATCAAACTCATTACCTTCACCGTGCCTACATGGTGTCTCTGCTGATAGGGAGGCACAGGGCAAAAGGTAGAGGTTTGGGGATGAGGGGAGCAGCACGTCTTTGTGCTTGGAAATTGGGCAAACATTACCTTAGAGTTCAGGGCAGGGGGATTTCACTGTATTATGTTCAGTGGCCATTTTTGGATAACTAAAATTATAATTAGACCTTAAAAAAAGATCAGAGCTTTTGGGCAAGCATCGTGGCTAGCCCCGTGTCAGCAGTGTTGCTGGCTTCCTGCACCCTTGTCCCCAGACTGCCAAGGCAGAGGGCCAAAGGCACAGCACAGCAAGACCTTTGGGAGAGCTGAGACCCACTGCCGTGCCTCCATGCTGCCCCTCAGCCACCAAGGTAGTGGCCATGTCAGAAGGGAGCTAAAGAGTTAAGAAGGAAGAGAGAGAGTCCTCAGGGCTTAATCAGAAGCAGAGAGGTTCTCACTTGAAAATACCAATTCACCTTGATAGCTGCGCTATGTGACACTTCTTATCTGAAGGGGAGCAGCAACTTTTGAAATCAGCCCTTGTTGCTGTGTTAAATAAAGAATAAGTGGGCCCAGCTTCTGCTGGGGTGCACATGAGGCCCTACGCTAATAACACTTCTAACTCTAACCTTGGAGAGGGTTGATGTCTCTAATTTCATTTATTTATCTCCACAGCAGAGATCAGCGTAAAACAAATTGTCTGAAATCCTCGGAGCAAATGGGAAAAGATGAGAGGTAGATTCATTTTAAGGCCCAGTAGCTCTGTGTCTTCCCCTTTCAATAACACTGATAACCTAGGTGTAAAACATGTAATGCCTTAAGCAATCAATAGCGTGGTTTAAAGCTTATCACTTTAGAGAGAGAGGGAGCAAGTGATTCCCAGCATGAGGAATGCCAGGGCTTAACAATGGGGCTAGGAGGAGAGGTGTCAAGCCTTTGGCTCGATTGTGTGCTTTAGAAATATGCATGATTGCCTGCAAAGAGTAAAAATAAATAAATAACTAAAAATGCTCCCACAATGATTCCAGCTTCCCCTGCCTCGGAAGCAATAATCACATTTGCACACATCATGGCATACAAGGCAAGCAGAGCTCCTCATTCATTTTGAATGTAGGTTTATTTGCTGAACCAGAACAGCTGAGACAGCTTAAAGTAATAAATATCAGCTGACACCCTCTGCTATTCAGCACAGTAATCCCAGAAACAATACATCACTGCAAAACAACAAACACGCATCCTATCTTCTACCTAATCTGACCACAACCTGAATTCACAGTGATTAAAACTCTGCCTGCTGCCATTTGGGAGCACGGGAAGGGGAAAGACAGACCGTTTCAGCACCAGCGTGGCGAGGGTCATAAAGCAGAGTTTATGATGGGATTTGCCATGGCTGGGAGCCTGGCTGCATCAAGCATTTAACGAGGGCAAAAGAATGACATAGCAAAACACAAGAGGAAAGGTGAACTCTAAACAGGCTTGAAATACGTAAGTAGGTCACCAAACTTTTATATCAGGGAGAGATTTTAAAAAACTCTCTTCTGGCATGAGTTATCCCACAGAAAAACTCACATTTAATTGTAAATATCTCCTTGTCTGACAGTGATAAAAAGAAAATGAATATGCTCAGCTCTACATGCGTTGTATCAGAGAGGTATGTGTGAGACACCTTCCTCACCTACAGCCACATCACAGCTACATCTGTAGCTTCTGGTGCACCTTTGTTGGGGGCGTGTGTTCTGCAGCATCCCCAAATGCTTTGGACGAATGGCAAATGCAATGGAGAACAAAAGAAACTAAAAGGTGCATTTGCAGTTTTTCTGCCTAAGGTTTGAGGCAGGAGGGTTGGTAAAATAGAGAAATCCAGGGAAGCTGACACAAACACAAAGAGCTGCTATGGAGAGGGCACACAGGAAGGACGAAATGGTGCTTGAAAGAGTGAAGCCCACAAGGAGTCAACTGTTGTCATCCTTTGCCTCTACACACTCTGTCCCTGCATCTGCATGCTTAAAAGATGGCTCTGTGCAGAAAGTACAGTCCCTACAGTAACATTTAGATCTTGATAGATGTCCTTGTGCTGCTTTGTTGAGACACAGAGACGTTGGCAGGTACTCTGAGGATGGAGACGGATACAATATTAGTATTCCAGCCTCAAGTCAACCCTGGGAAAACTTAGCCAAGGAAAGATTTCAGATCTTTTGGCTTTGCCTCTCTTAGCTCCTTAACAAGCAGCTAGTAAACTTTACCAGAGTAAAAAGAGAGAACTCCAGGGAAGGGGATAATGCTCCTTGCAGAGAAATGCTGCTCAGCACAACCCCGCCTTGCTGCAGTCACATCTGCTCTTGTGCCAAGGGAGTTGTACTCTTAACACCCTTTGGGAAAGGACTGGTAGAGCCTCCCTCAGGAGAAATAAAAAGTCCTGCTTGAGATTAGTCCACTGCTTGCTTATTCTTGGCATTATCAGCTTTGTGGTTATGGGAGTGAAGTAATCTGACTTCAAACACAGCGAACAAGTCCTTTCCACCCCATAAAAAGCCTCCCAATTTCTGCTCCCCTGCAAGCCAGGGATCAGGCAAGGCCACAAACTTATGACCCCTAACATGACCTTAAGGACAGCAAAGCTTAATCCTTTCATGTAATCCTCTGTCTGCCATAACAAATTGGGTCAGGCAAGTGCAAAATTCTCCATCTCCAGCATTTTTGGTATGCGTTATTTTAACTGTCACTTTCTTCTCCCAGTGCACATCTAGCACTGTGCCTTCATTATGTGTCATTTCTTTGCACCTCCAGTCATCATACAGGCTGGCTTTCATGGGCTCCTGCAAGTACATCATCTGTTGTCTTTTGCCTGGGTGCGAGCTTTTCTTTTGTCCTCTGAGACCTTGTATCCCTGATGCAGCACTGTAGACTCCCGCCTTATCCTTCTTAAAAAACACAAGACTTTGCCCTGTAATCGGGAAACATGGTTGTTTTTCCTCAACAAGTACTGGCTCTGCCTGCCCCAGGAGAGCTGTAGTCATTGAAATTGGTTTTAAATCACATTTATAAGTAGCTCCAGAACCTTATTAAGATGTAGAAGATCCCTCCCATCTAGCTTGCCCTGGCTATGACATCTTCAGGACAAAACCTAGCTCAGAGGATAGAGCATTGCTGGGGGTCCTGTTCTGAATCTTGAACTTATGAAAGTGCTGAATTGGAGCACGGGCGTAACTTTGGTCTTGGGCTTCAGTCTCAACTGGGTTGAAAGAGCCAGGAAGGAGCAGGCGGCTCAGCCCTTCCCACAGTCCTTTGGGCCAGACCAGCTCTGGCATAAATTAGAGAAGTTTAGTGGCTAGTCTCAGTTCCACTGCTTTTAGTGGTCTCCAGGGGACCATTATGCTTGGGAGACTCTGGATGCAATACACTGCAGCATCGTTCTGGAGGACGATTTCTAGGGGCAGGCTGAGCTCCTGCTGCCTTGATCGGAGACTCTTGCTTCATACAGGAAACAAGCTGCAGAGCATGGACCAGTCCAAAGCCTTGAGTCATGTTTAATACACATCCTGGCCCCTAAATAATGCTCCAGCAAGAGAGCAGACTGCAAAACAGAGGAGTCCTGCCTGCTTTCACCAAACCCCAGCCGACAAGAGTGAAATGTGCATAGCTCTTGCATGCCAAGGACTATAGTTGGAGATCTGGTCACAAAACACAGCCCCAAGAGCCTATGTGGCACCAGAGAGCTGCTGTGAGGCAACGGTTCCCTTACGTTTCTCTGCTGGCATTGATGATCACCCTCCTCACTTGCTGTATTCTGTGCAAGGGTCTCGGTGTAAGCTGGTGCAGGACTGTGCTCCAGAGGCAAGAGCCCAAGAGGCTGTGGTGAGGAGAAAAGGCTTTCCTACTTTTCTAACTAGGGCTGAAGGATAAAATCAGACCCAAGCAGACATTTTCCCTGAAAAAGCCTCTAAGCATGAGGAATGCCACTCTTCCCTCAATGGCGCCATGAAGTCTGACTAGCAAGGCAAGTGCTGCCCACAGTGACAGTCAGAAGGTAATGAAGTCTTCAGCTGTGTAAAAGGCTGCCAGCTGGTGTCCAGAGGACACTACATGGGTTCCAGTTAACCCGGTCACCTCTCTTCTGAGCCTGCCCAGGACATTGCTGGGCTCCTTTTCCAGAGCCCCCAATGGTTAATTTTAAAATAGAAGATGACAATATGGATTCCCTCCTTAATTAACAGTTTTATTAAATAACCCATTTCAAATAATAGTTAAATTCTCTAAATTTATATCATTCTATTAACCATAATCTAATCTCATTAACCTTGAAATTCCCAGTCTTAACTACCCAATTCTGTACACCATGGTGCTAGCAGCTAAACTAATTAAATGACCTTCAAACTATTTCTCCTTCATGTATTGGCATTATTTATCTTTGTTCATTGCTCTTCCTTCAAGCTATCACAAAAATCTTCCCCTATGAACTCTTCCTGCATGTACTCAGTACTAGATATGCCACCATTCTTCCTTGCAAAATCCGTCAGCGATGTCTCCAATTTTCCTCTAGCTAATACATTCCATCAGTGGTGATGGTTAAGTGTGCTCGTTCCTTGGCTTTCATTCTGAGTACCTGATGCTTCCACATCTTCATTTATTTTGCTGTCACTCATTGTCATTTCTCAAAGAAGTCCTCAAAGCAGTGACCTGAGATTTAACCACATATAGAGAGCTCCTGTTCACAGCCACTGGTACAGATATTGTGTACCGTGACCTTCAAAAATATCTTCCTTAATCTCACTCTCTAAACAAGTTCTTGTTTCCCCTAAATTTTCAGCATGTTGACCTCTTCTCAGAGTCCCAGGACTGAAGATGCCATTTCTTCCTATGCTGATCCAGGTTTAATTTAAAAGCCATCTCCCAGACCATTTTATTCAATGAATTTCCAAGGCAAGGGAGAGCTTGACATTCTTGCTGTCTAATTTGACAGGGCTGGAGTTATAGCAGAAGAGAAATGTAGAGGCTATTCTTCTATAAGCTGTAAAGAGTTTGTGACTTCCCTGACCTTTCAGCAATAATCATTTAGGGAATAAGCTGCAGTATTTAGGGCAATGAGACTTCTGACAACAAAGTGAAACGTTATCTGGCCTGCATCTAAATTAATTTGTCTAGATAAGCATGATGAACAAAATATATAGGCCTATAAATACTTGTATTTAGCTCATCTTCTTTTTTCTGGAAGTGAATGCAGCAGCAGATTTCATTTCCCCAGTAGAGGGTATTGGGCTGCATATTTTACTCTATTGAATGTATAGGGAAGCACTGTACTTCAAGAAGGCGGCACAGTAAGAAGGTGCTATCAATGAAGAAGTGTGCAGCCCACTCCAAAGAGCCCACTGATCAGCTTCAGAAGGAAGCATTTTTCCAAGCTCACAAACAGAAAGTGCCACTTCCTATCTTCTAGTTCTTCCACATCCAACACACATCTCTGAATTTTCATCTGCCACTTTACTGCCCCTTTGCAGCTGGAGAGCTCAGTTGCACTTCCATAAACTAAAGGAGGGCCTGGAGGAGGGAAGGAGGTGACCTGTGGCTGCCTGCGACTCTGTGAACTGCAGCCCCACTTTCCTGATCACATTCCTTTGGCATATATGCTGCTACTGTGGAATGCCTTTCGCTCTACCACCACCTCTTCGAAATAAACATGAGTTGAAGCCTTTCACAAGATTGGCTGCAACACAGCTGAATTTGCATCTTAGCTAACTAAATGAAGGCATTTTGGAGGACACCATCTACTATGTTTAAGTCTAAACATCTGGTAAGAATTTTAAATCAGAACTGCTGTACTGGGTCAGACCAATGGTCCATCCAGGCCAGCACTCCCTCTGGATGCCATGGGAAAGAACGTGTAGGAACAGGATCTCCTTTGCTCTCTTCTATCCTCCCAGGTCATGGGCCAATCTGTTCCTCATTCAAAAGCTGCCTACAGATCTTAGTGGTCAAAGGTTGCCTGCAGATCTCTTCTTCCGAAATTCACTCTGTTTTTCTGAACCGACTGATACCTTTGGTCTGCACAACATCCTGTTCCAATGAGATCCACAATTTAATTACACAACTGGCAAAGAAGCACTTACTTTTATTTATTTTAAGCTGCTGATTATTCCATTAGGAACACCCTTCCTCTAGCAACGTGAAAAATAGCACATAGTCGATCTGACATTTTTATACCTTATTTTATAAATCCTGAAGATGTTCCCATTCCCTGTCCTCTCTCTTCAAAGCTGCAAGTTCTAATTTATTTATTATCCCTGGGTATAGATGCCACTCTGTGCTACTGATCATTCTCAACAGAGGATTCTCAAATCCCTCCTAATTCTGAGCAGATATAAGGACAGTATTTTTTCTGATGAGGGCAGTTAAGCGCTAGAAGAGCTTATCCAGAGAAGCTGTAGCATGTCCATGCCTGGAGATATTAATAACTTGATTGGACAAGGCCCTCAGGAACCTCCTTCAGACTCACAGTTCTCCCCGCTTTAAACATGAGCTTGGTCTAACGATCTGAAGACTCTTCAACCTAATTTTTGTTGGACTCTCTGATTCCACTACTACTAAACTCTTTTTCAATGAGGCAGATGCAGAAATGAATGTAATACTCAAGGTATGGGCCCACGATTCCTTTATCCTGTTACAAAAGATGTTTCTTGTTTGCCTTCTGATAATTGCCTAGCATTTGATTTTCCTCTCTGGCATTTGACAAGCACTAAGCTGCTATTCCCAATGATATGCTTCTGAATAATGGCAGCTCATCTGAGTCCATCATTGTATGTGTATAGTTAAGATTGTTGTTCCTCATGTGCATTACTTTGCACTTGTCAACACTGAATTTCATCTGCCATCTTACTGCCCACTCAGTATTGTGGGCTGCTTCTGTGACTCTTCATACTCATCTTGAGATCTGACTATCCTGAACAGCTCTGTAGCATCTGCGAATAAGGTTTTACTGAAACTGCAACAAAGATAAATCTCTTCACCATTCTGTTTCTTTAAATACCAGTGAAGGGAGTACTCCCGACTGCTTGGATTGTGAGCACTGCAAATATTTCATTAATTCAGGAAAGCCTAAGAGTGAAATAAACAAACCTAGGTCCCATTTACATTACAAAGAGCTACTATACTGCAGAACTGGCTACAGCACACGAGCCCAAGACACAGCTATTACAGTTCAGCACAGGAATACAGCTCAGCCCCCTCAGGGTGGGGTTTGCTGCCCCACATGCTGCCATTATAAGTGGTCCTTGCCCCATGTACAACTCTTGTGTTTCTCTGGATCAGAAAAATTGAACATTTTCTCTCTGGCATCTGGGTTGAACAAAATGCCAAATGACATTAGTAGCAGAGGTAAATCAGTTTCTAAAGCACACACTTTTAACAGTCAAAGGGGTTAACAGTAGAAGATGATTTGTTTTGTGAAAATGATTAACCTGACAGCAGTCTCTTTAAAACGAATCAATGCCTTCATTTGGCCCAGCCAAGGGTCCTGGGTGGGGATGTAATCGCTCTCCCCCTTCCCAGGGATGTGCGCCCACAGCTCCCCCTTCCCTTTGCCCAGGCAATGAGACACGTGCCCCGTGTTCTGCACCGCAAGGGTTTGGCTGCGCTGACCCTCCTTCATGAGGCAGCCGGTCCAGCCCCACCCTGCGTATCAACACACAACCATCTCTTACAGATGGCCTGCTGGCACAGCAAGCCTTCTCCAGAGCCTCACCTGTACTCCCTCTCCTGAAAGAGCTGAACAAGACTGGATCTGCCAGACTCTGTCCCGGATTGTGTGTAGGTTCAGTCCCTCAGCAATCTCTGAAGCAGGGGCAGCCGTCAGCAAATCCTGCTTGTTAGCGAATATGAGCACTGGGACTCCACTAAGCTTTTCTTCATCCAAAAGCTCAGCCAGCTCCTGTATCATTTACAAAGGAGTGGGGTGGGGGGAAGATGGAGAGAGGGAAGGGAAGAAAATCTTCAACCACCAGCGGTTGTCTCTAATTAGAAATATATTTAGGGCAAATGCTAGAAAAGCATGTTCCAGTGAAACCTAGATCTTATTATAAGAGCGCAAAAATGTATACAATCATCTCTGCCCAAGGTTCAAAAGCTATTTCTTCCAATTACAGGTTACAAAAATCTTCATCTTAGCCTGAAATTAGCAGTTGCCTTAAAGGCTACAACTCTGTGTTTTACCAGTCCTGTTCCCAGGAGACCAAAATTGATGAAACAGCAAAAAACATGTAAATTGGCAGTTATGAGGAATCTCTCTTAAGTTGCTGCCTGACTGGCATTTGTACCTGAGCAGCCGTTGACACCAGCCCTGATATCTTTGCTAACAGTGAGTTTCAGAGGTTTGTTCCAAGTTTTATACACTGCCATTTGAGCGGGAGAGGACTTTTTTCATCCCCAGAAATGGAAATCTCCCTCCCACAAGAAAGTGCTTTTGAAGGCATTGGCTGGCTGAAGACAAGCTAGATCAGCTTTACTAGCTGGATTTTGGCTCCATATGCACAGCACACATCGGGTGGCATCTTGAGAAATGAGTTTGTTCATTCAAAGCTGTGTGACTCAAAGAGATTTTTTTAATAGCTCAAATCTGAATCTGCAGTGGATCAACGATGGCTGAAATGCTTCATGTCAAGCACATAGTCTCAAGTCACTTCCTTGTGTGAAGATATGACAAACCCAGCAGAACTTGACCCTGTAAGGACTGCTGGCATTGCAGATAGATGAGTACTTGAGGGTTTTGTGGGCTCCCTATTTAGCTGAAAAGGTCTCATGCTTTCAGATACTGTCCTAACATCTTTCATCCACTGGCTAGAAACTTTTGGGTTAAATGGGTGCAGCTGGGGAGATGCTAAACTGCAACAGAAATCTGACTCCATCACCCCAAAAGCAATGTTTGGTTTGGAAACCAGGATAAGAGAATGGAGTTATAAACAGAGTTGGCTGAGAAGTTTTCAACAAAATAGGTCTTTCATCTGACATGGCTGATTTATTGAAACTAAAAGTGTTTGTGGAAATACACGGGGTCCAGGCTGACTCCACCTGACTCAGGCAAGTGCTCTAAGCTTCTGCTTTCTCTCCCTCTCTTTTGCCCAATGAGTATTTAATTGCTGCCATAAAATGAAATAGCTCCAGCAGGGGAAAGATTCCCCCCACCCCTAGAACAACCAACAGTTCTACAGTTAGGGTCTACCCATGATACTCGAGAGGCAAAAGATCAAGTGCCTCCTTCAAATCAGACAGAACAGAGGGCTTTAATACAAATCTCCCATTTCTGAGGGGTAAATCTGTTGCTAGCTGTTCTGGGACCATGTCACTTCCTGAATTTTACAAAAGAAAGTTCAAAAGTCCTATTTTTGTTCTATCCTAAAACACAAAATGTTACAAAAGATCAAAACTTTGCAAAATGGAAATCTTATTTTCTGGCCAGTCTTAGTTAGAAAGTTCTTAAATTGGTTTTTTGTTTTTTTTTTCAGTTACATCCAAAAGACAATCAAGTCAATATGATTTCCATTTCAACTTTGTAAATACGAAAATAGGATTCCTCAGGGTCTTGGTTTGGCAAGGTTTAAAGGACTTACAGAAGTTTTTTGCTTTCAGTCTTAGGCTCCATTTGCTATTATTGTATAACTTCAATGAAAACCGTTCTATTTAAAAGGAATTAGGCTACCTATTTTCCTTGTCTCACATCTACCAAAATAATCTGCATTGATGTTGAAAGGCAAGTCTCTTGAAATGCAAATTTCCCCCATAAACAACAAAATCATCTTCCTAACTTTTGTGAGCAAGGGGCACTCAGAAGCACTGAATTACTTCAAAGGAAGCTGGGCATAAGTAACTTACCTGACCCGTTTCTTCAAACCTCTTCCTGTCTGCACTGTCAATGACATAGATCTGAAAAAGGAATGAGAGGAGAAGTTACTCTTCCCAGAAGACACTCTTCCACAATATCACGTGCTTAAGTGAGCTGAACCTAATGATTATGCTTTTGGGCACAAAGATTCCCAGCATTATTTATAGCAAAATTTGACAAAACTTCAAGATGCTCTGAAAGGAGAGGAACCACCTCTTCTGAAGCTGGGGGGGTGGACAGCCACGTGGGTAGGATCAGAAGGGAGCTGGGGGCAGCACTGAGGATGCTCTCACCATCTCCACAGCATTTATTATCTGAAGAGAACAGGAGACTTCCTGGTATCTTTTCAAATGAACAGCTTACAAGCTGAAGCTGAGCACAGGAGGACAAAACATGGGGAGCCGGACATGGTCTCGCAAACAGTGTACAACCACTACACTGGTGTGACTATGCCATGCTGCCCTCTAGCAGGACCCATCACCTCCTCAATAAGCCATCAAGGCACACAATGGCACTTGGGGCAGGTGAATATATTTAGGACACCAAGTTCCTCTCCATCAAGTGGTCCTACTGCAATCTCCTGGAGGAGGTGGTTGGGGAGAAGGGCTGGATACAGCCTGTGAGACTCCCATCTTCAGCCACCACGTTGTCCACCAGGATGATGGTCTAGTGGGAGGTGTCCCTGCCCATGGCAGGAGGGGCTGGAACTAGATGATCTTAGATGATCTCAAGGTCCTTTCCAACCCAAACCAATCTATGATTCTACAATGGAGAAAAAAGGGAGCAGCTGCCTTATGAAGACTGACAACACAGTTCTGCCACCCTCTAAGGGCTGGGCATCACATTTCATGGCCCACAAGGAGGTTCCAACCAGACACTTATCCCCTGGTAAAGAGAAGGGTGCCTCCCAGCTTGGAGGCTCCCTGCCTTGGGAGCGGCTCTCCACCCTCCCCAATAGCATGGCATGTGCCCATTTCTTTCTGTAAATGCAAATGAGACCTCAGTGAAGGCAGCTCTAGGCCTTCACAGGCTAAAAGGCTCCTCAAAGGTCCCCCTAAATATATACTTAGTAAGTTCAGCCACCCTCCTTACCCCTCGCAATGCTATTGCTGTTCAGATTGCACAAGTATCAAGCTGCATCTAAAGAAACAGGGAACCTCAGTATAACACTTGGGCAAGAATAACCTGGTATCCCTTTTTCATTATGTGGTAGGGGAAGGTTTTTGAAGGAGGAGGGTGCTGGGAAAGCAAAAAGGGACAGGACTGGTGACAAACACCAAGCATTTTGCTTCCAGTCCCTGCCATTCCCTATCAGCAGTGATTGAAGCTGCTAGCATGTCATCTGCATGCTCTTTGGTGGCTTACAGGGAGCAAGTGTCAGCCTGGTTTTCAGGGAATAGATGAGCACAGCACCCCGCCATCAAGATAAATGGCATCCTTGCAAGCAGTCTCAGCATAAGACTCCATGCTTCCAGGATAATTCTGACCAAATAGTAGGGGGAGGGAAGATCTCTAGCAGCAATATCTATTAAACTGTAGGCACCCCCTTAATGAGCAGTGTTACATTTGTTTGAAATGGGACCAAACACGCAGGAGGAGAATCTACGCCAGAGCTGAGGAGGTAACCCAGCACCTCACAGACCTCTCTGTTCATCCCTCGGGGTCTGTGGTCCCCCCAGGCCAGGCTGACACACACACTGACAGAGGCTGAGGGACACGTGGCAGGGCTGGATGCAGCTGCATGGTGGGGATGCGTCAGCAGTGCATGCTCTTGGAGCCACGTGATGGGGAAAGGCACACTGTGACACACAGCCTCTCCCCACAATGGGATCCCAAGCATGGGCTCCAATACTGTGTCAGCTATGCCTGTCCTCTCTGCTCTTCCCAAGCATCCACCCTGTGCATCCTATCTGGGGTATGAAACACCAAAAGAGGAAGCTGCAGTGCAGTTGTGCTCTGGGGTGAAACAGGACTGTCATCTGTCCTCCTTTGGGACAACTCTGGGGAAGCTTAGCAACACATGAATGCAACAGTTAAGTGCTTTCTCAACCGCAAGTCAGCACCTCCTCTATTACGGTGCTTCTGTAACTGGCAAGGCAGAGCTCTGAGCCCCAACTAGCCAGGCTTTCCCCTGCACCGCTCCCGTTCCTTGCTAGGGAGCTGTTTTGCAAGATGAGAAGTGGATACAACAGTGCTCCGGGCAAAAGCCACAAAAGCACAGCACAGAGAAGGTAAAGTATGTGCAGAGTGCCTGCTTCCAACCCAGAAAGCACTGTGCCAAATAGCTGCAGGTGCCTCTCTGAATATGCAATCAGCCAGATATCCACACCTTATTTGCCTGGGTTAAGCTTCCAAATATCACAGGTGTGTGATGCAAGACCAAGCTCTCATTCAAAGGCACCTGCATGGATTTGAATTTGCAATCACTTCCTGCTTTTTAATACTCCTTAGAGGATCCTTTCTGCTTTGTGCAATACAGTTTAAGAGAAGGCAGAAGCAGGGGGTCCTGGGAACTGTAGTGTGTCTCATCTCCACCTTCCTTCTATACCCAGGGCCACACAAGAGCCTGTTTCTGGCTGTGGTGCTCAGTAGCACAGTTGGCCACTTTGAACAGCCACCAAGTACAGCTTGTTGGAGAAATGGAGCTTGAGAAATTCCTGTAAATTGGGTGCCTCCTTAGAGCAACATGCCAAAACAAAACCTGGAGTAAGTGGGTTGGGCAGAAATTACAAGTAGTGGGACTGGATGAAGAAATAACAGGAGGGATAAATGGGCTTAATTTACAGATGCACAACCTGCACCGGGTTTGTCTGAGGATAAAATTATTGGCTAGAACAGGGGTGAGGGCTAGTAAAAGACAGAGCATCATCAGCACATACTTGATCCCAGTTTTCGTGTGTATGGACATAGCAAAGCACTGCACTGACATGCTGACAGCTCCCAGTCTGCGGCTGGCTGTCAGCACAGAGTACAAGCAGGGGAGCTTAGGTCCAGCAGCGCACCAGTTACTCCCTCTGCATTCACACTGCTGCTTGCCCCAAAGTGATTCTGCTTCTACCTACCCATTTTCATACTCACATGAAAATAAGGGTTTTCTCTGTACATTGTTTTAACTGGGGTAGGAAGAGGGCAGGGAAAACAACTGCTTTCATCTCCTTCAGTCTTCAAATTCACCTTTATTTCTGCACCTCCCATGCAGCATACGCTGGGAAAGGTAGAAGCCCACAGGCCAGTGTAGCTCATTGTCTTTGCCAGCAGTCTTCCAGATACTGTTTTGTGGTTGTACTGTCTCTGCAGCACCTGCCATAGCAGGCAAGGAACCCTGGCTGCTGCTCTGCAGCGTTGACTTCGATCTGCACACCTACTGCCGCCCCGCCACATGCAGTTATAGAGCTTGGACTCAATGGACACAACCACCTCACAGCCATGCCATGTCCCCTTCTCAATGGCCACAGAGGAGCATGCAAAGTGTGTCCTGCCAGTTTCTCAAACCCAGATCTTTCCATTACTCTTTGCAAAAGCAACCAACTGGGTTTGTGCTCTGGTGGCTGTCCCTCAAACATCAGATTCCAAATTAAGGCTGAGAAGGGGGAATCTGCAAAAGAGATCACTGGGGGTTTATTAGTACCATTTAAATAACAGCTTCATTTGGACAATGTTTTCTAAACCTGCAGGCACAGCCAGGTCCTTCAGGACCATGACATGAGCCTTGGAGTAGACTCCTATTCCTAGTTCCGCTGATCCTTCTGTGGAAGTGCACGGAAGCTCCCAATACATCAGTATGTGTGTGACAGAAGGGAGTCTTTCCGAGAGAGCTTCCCGCTTTCCCATGGGAGCCCTGCAGTCCTTGCCTTTTCTGTGTTCCCTCAGGCAACATTGCTTGGGCTGGGGAGAGGCCTGGAGCCCCTGCCCTGCCTTCACCCTGGCACAGGTGTGCTAGAGGTGGTATTTGAAACTACTCAGGGCAGCCCTTGGAGGGTCCCAGGGTAACATGCTCTGGCATGGAAAGACAAAGGTCCTGCACCATAAATACAACTGTAGTAATCTGTAGCTAATTCTAAGGTAATTACAGCTAACTTGTAAAAAACATTAAAGGACAGTCTAACGATTATAAAGGAGCAAAAGAAAAGACAAGGGGTCTCTCTGTGCCCCTCAGCCAGAAGCTTTCCCATCTGATGCAAGATGTAGCATTGAATTCTGCTGTGCCTCAGTTTCCCCAACTAGAAAACAAAGGCACTACACTGACCTACCTCTACACATGAGGCTTAAGTCACTAATGCCCATGACATTAGTGACAGGCCTTCAGAGTCTCCAGTGAAAGGAGCTATAGATGGGTATACTACAAGTTATTAATGTTCTTTCATCTGAAGGAGACATAGATGAGAGGAAAGGAACTGCCTATAACCAGCACCATCCTGTGAAAGTAAAAAAATGCAACTGAATGATTTCTCCAAACATCACTGTATTTTTCTTACTGCACCCAACCAATCTTGCCATTTCACTTAGAGTAACTCCTGTTACAATGGCAATGGTGTTGCTGAGGACTCGGACATTACATTACTTGTTCCTGAATTTCTGGCTGAGACCTTGGAAAGCCATTGCATGAACACAGCATTCAATTGCAGCCAATACTCACAAGGACATCAGTGTTTTCAAAATAGTTCCTCCAGTACGGCCTGATCTTCCTCTGTCCGCCTATGTCCCATACATTCAGCTTGAAGCCTTGAGACTGTACACTTTTGATGTTAAAGCCCTGGAAAGAGCAGAAACAAAGCCATATAGAGCATAAAGCTGAATGGCTGGAGCACGTTCATAGGCAGACATTAACACCTTATATATCCCATGCCTGCAATGTGCAGCAAGATGGGCTGGGCAGCCATAAAGATGGATCAGCTGTGGGAGAGACACTGGTGAAAGTGAATACAGGCGCCAAACCATCAGTTTGCCAGTGTTCTTGGGTCAAGGGTGGATGCTGTCATGGCTATGGAGACATATGATGCAGTTAGTGCCCTGGGAGGACTCAGCAGGGTGGGTGCAGGAAGAGCTGTAGATAAGGAAAAAACAAGGGCGCTGTGAGAAGCAGGACTGAGCTTGTGAAAGCTGAGTAGAGAGTCCCAGCTAACACGAAGCCAGAGGTCTCTGCTCAATTCGACACGACACAGCTAATGCTGGGCTTAAAAGAGCAACAGCTGCATGTCTGAAGGGTCCATTTCATCAATTAGAACACCAACTGAAAGTGCATTCAAGTAGAAAAACAGGATGTGGCGTGGGCTGGCAACGTGCTGCCACACCACCCAGGGGACTGGGGCTTGGAATTGGGGTATCAGGGCTGGGAGTTTTGGGAGGCAGCTATGGGGTGGGGGGAAGCATCTCCCATAGCTCTCTAGCAACCTCCTCTGGTCAACATAGGAGCAATGCTGCAGTGCTTCTCATGGGAGACATCTTTCTCCCCAACCCCGAGGCTCAAAGAAAGAGCACCAGAGGCATCGGAGAGGGAGTGCTGGAATATGCAGGACCCTCAGAGCTGACTGGCTGAAAGACGGAAGGAGACAGGGGCTTGCCCAGTGCTGCAGCATCACCTGTACATGTCCCCTGTTTGGCAAGGACAACAGGAACAAAGTCTTGTCCATGGAACCCTAGCATGACCCAAAAGCCTTCTGCAGAATAGCACAGCACTCATCCACTTTTACACTACCTGACAGATCTGGCCTGATGTTCTCTGGCTCCTTCAGGGAGCCTCCTCTTATTCAGAAAACACACACACTTAATGGCGCCCCAGGCTCCAGTTGCTCCCCCGTTCACTGAAATACTCTGCTGAATCATTAGTGTTTTGTATAATAAGGCAGGTGGGACCACAAGAACCACTTTGGGCAGAAAAAGGCCTTCCTCACCTGTGTTGGCGTGATGTGGCTGATGTCCTCAGATGCCAGCTGTTTCAGGAGTGTTGTCTTGCCTGCATTATCCAGTCCCAAGAGGAGGATTCTCACCTCCTGGTCTGGGGCACTTTTCAGTTTACGCAAGATTGACAGTAAACCCTAAATCCACAAGAGAGACTGTAGGTGTTATTTGCACCCCACCATGCCATGCCCTCCTCCCTTGAAATGGGTTCTCTATGGCAATGGATCCCAGGACACACTGAACCCCTTCCTTCAGTCCCTATTCCCATTTTCTCTTCTTCTCCTCCCCCTCACCTCTTAATTTTCCTTCATCTCAGAGAGTATCGACAAGGTCTCAGACAGCACAAATGTCTCTCAGTGGGGTGCACCACTGGCTGCATTGCTCGTCACACAGCTGTTCGGCATTACCTGTGCCAGGAGGACAGTGCCTACGCATATCACGTGTAGGATCTGCAAACCAAGTACTTGCGAACACTTCATTATCTTTATCAGAGGGAAAACCCCATTAATTTAATCTCCCTCCTTGTTAACTGCAGGTTACTATGTACCTGACATCAGTTCTTTTCATAGTAACTCCCTGATCATCTCAAACCCCGTTTATCTGTCTAAAACATGCTGGACCCATGGGGCACATGCAGTTCTGGTTCTCAGGATGTAACACTTAACAACTATCTCAGATCACCACACATGCTCGCTAAGAAAAGCACAGTGGATTTCAGTCATTAGCCAGGCTCAGCTCTCTGAGCTGACAGTATCACTCAGGATTAGGAAACAGAATATGCAGGTCAGCTCATTTACAACCACATGCATCCCAGCAGCACACCCAAGCTTTTGTCAGTGCTGCCCCTCAGAGACCTGCACCTCTCTAAAAAGGCTGGAAAAATACTCTAGATCCTGGCATGTAACCGAGAGCTACAAATCACCCCACTTCCAGCTGCCTCTGGCTGCCCAGCGGCTGAGGAGAGGGGCAGTTGCAGCCAAGGGCATGGGAGCAGGCTGTGAATCCGTGACTGCCTGTGTGTCCTTGGACACGTTGCTGCACTGCTCCTCAGAGCCTGAGCAGCACACACCACAATGAGACCCAGCCTAGGGACCCAGATGCTCTTGCAACTGATTTCCTTGAGCAAGTCCAGGAGAGAAATACACCTACAGCCCCTTCCACAGCCCTCAGGACTCCTGCTTGGTCTCTCCCAGCCAATTCCCATGTTGAAGCCCACTAAGACCCAGAGCCAGAAATAAAGTTCAAGTATCAGTACAAACCTGGGCCCACAGGGGCCCATCATCTCTCAAGCTTTTTTGTTCTCCTGTTTGCAAAATGGAGACAATGCTTCTTGTCAACCTGCAAGGGTGAATCAGTTAAATGCCACAAAGCACTCTGTTGCTATGAGGAACTACGCCCTCTAAATATTCCTGCAAAAAAAGGACTATTTGAGCTGTGAAGGTTCCTCCCAATCCCCTCCAGATCACGGCAATCTTGTCCTCAAGATGAAGAGCTGCAGGATGTGGCACGACTGTCACCGCTGCAGCATGGCTGAGGCAATGCCCTTCTCCCAGCTCCTGGAGAGCCCCATCTCAGCACTTTAGGAACCGCCACTTCCCACTGTTCCTCACACCGCTCCGAACCGGGGAGTGCTTGGAAAGGACACACCACTACAGGTCACAATGCCAAAGCTTTCAACAGTGCACCAAGAATCAAAAGCACTTGAGACTCAATCCAACCCTCTGAGCATTTTTGATTTAAAAGTAATTTATTGGTTTTCCATTTAATCACCACAGACAGCTCAAAATACATTCATGATGTGTAATAAAACAGGGAGAAGAGATGGAACTTGGTAAAAATGGGTCTGAATGATATCTGTAGAAAGCCGCAGGACTGCCACTGTTGCTGTGCTTTTAAAAAGCACTGTGGAAAGCCGAGGTTCCGAAATTCAGAGCTGGTGCAAGGAACAGCAAAATTGCAGTCTCACAGCCCAGTAAGCAGGCTCAGGGGATCACCTATTGCACAAACAGGCTGGCAAAAACCTGGGAATCCAGGCTGCACTCGAGCTGTTAACCAGGAACAGGCTCTGCTTGGTAGAGGGTACCATGCCTCACCGTACATCCCCAAACTGCTTGTAGCCGAAGCACACAGGCCTGTAACATCACTTGCTGAGCCCTGAGGGCCAGATGCTCACAGCTGGCTCTCCCCATGGGCCATAGCTAATGGATTTGGAGGGCTGTGCTCACATAGCCAGGGGAAAGCCCTCCCAGCCCAGGAGCTCATCTCTGCAGCACAGTGCCCAGCCCATGTTCTACCCCGATGACGGTCTACTTCCACACGCCCAAAGGGAAAGGAACAGCAGCAGAAATACCTCTCATGCTTACTTGTTTACACGTATGTCCTGACTGCCCTTGACATCATTAAAAAACACAAGTTTTCACTGCATGACTAGCAACACATTTTCCTTTCACCTGCAGTCACATTTACAGTTGTGTTTGTTGGCTTGTAAATCCACAGATTTCAGCTTGGTGTGGACGACCCCACTGGAGCAGGAAGTCTAAAATTTACACATTCTCTCTCCTTTCCAGGGAAACACTGAATTCCCCATTCTTATGGGCCTGACCCAAAGCCAATGCACACCAGCCAAAGTACCACTGGCCACTTCAGAGAGCTCTGAATCAGGCCCTATTCTTTCAGTTTATTGCTCACAGTTAAAAAAGGAAGCTGTTGAAATGCTAATCCTATTCACAGCACCACTTGCTAAGTGCAGAGCAGTGTATCCCAGAGCAGATCAGGATTAGGAGCCTTTATGTTTCAGAATTCAACTCCAAAATACCAAGCGCAAAGAAATGTATTACAAAGTATTGCTTATCTTCCACAGAGCAATTCTCAGGGGTCTCAGGGAAGAGGAACAGTTGTAAATGTTAATAGAGCTTCTCCCATTGTAGATGGATGCTATTTCTGGGCCAGTATGACAGCCTATGAGAAAACGATCAGCATCGTTCCATATTCTACTCAAGTGACACTGCTGCATGGCTGATCACAGGATTATCTGGGGTAGCCAATAGAAGCAAGGATATATATAGAAATAAAAGTATTCTCTAAGGTATAAAGTAAGCTGATTTAAAAGGCTGGAAGACAAGCAAGCCAACATAGAGAAGTGGACTTTATTTCAGTAGCTGCCAGCATAGGTTACATGGTCTGCATATACAACTTAAATCAAGAGCCAAATAATAGTATTGGTTACTACAATTGTTACTATTTTGTAAATATTATTTAAAGCTTGCAACCAGCATTCTCCCTGTACTTGGTGAAGATTTAAATGAAGGAAAGCCATGCACAGATGGGTTTCTAACATGTTTTTTAATTGCTCTTATGAACACACTGGCTAGGAAGACAGAAAGCATTTCCTGACAGCTTAGTAGACTGGAAAAAATAACTCAGACGAGCTCCCCGCTGCATGCCACCACTAAGTGGGACAAGCAGCCCTTATTGCACACACACTGATTGACAAGCACTTCTCTGCTCCCAAACACAATGCTGAAACTAACTTGGGCTGATGAGAGTCAGATAGCAATCCTTTCTCACTGATGGGAGATGTCAGGTAGAAAGCCACAAAATGGGAACATTTGGCATAGAGAGGATGCTCAGAAGCAACAGGAAAGGAGCAGGCCTTCGAAGCGGGGCAGCAAACAAATGCCTCAATACTGGGACTTAACCTGCAGCAAGCAGGGAGGATGCCCAGGACGCCTGCATGGCAGCCAGGCCAGCAGTACTCGCTCGCTGAGGGCTCCAGGGTGAGGAGCAGGACAAGTCTCAAGCAGGACAGAGGAGATGCTGGCTAGCTGGGAGCTACAGGGACAGCTCACAGGAGTATAAGGGCAGTGTGTCATCTGCACAAAACCGAGCAGACTGCGGCATCTGTAACATAGGAGGGAACTGCAGATGCTGTTTGGATAATGAACAGCACAGCGTGGCAGCGTGGGCAGCCTCTGGAGAGGGGCAGCCAGACAGAGCAACTCAAGGTGGACCCATCCCGCCACCAGCCACTTCTTGGTCACCTCTGGGTTAAGCAAACTATGTTTTATATCAGATTGGCTTGTTTAAAATCATCTTTGTCCTTGGTGGAGAGGGTTTTCTTTACAAGCACCATGAGCAGACAGACTGATGGGGTCAGCAATGAGAAGACTGCATTTTCCAGACAGTGAACGGGGACATACAAGAAGG
>NW_009932832.1:27240-32035 GCF_000696875.1 Nestor notabilis
GGGGGGGGAAGACTCCTGACAATTACTGTGAAATCAGAGTGGGGCATTAAATTCAGAGATGCAACTAAATGGGCAAGAGCATTCATAAACACATTGAGCATGAAAGTAAAGCTAACCATCTTATTAACATCCTTCAAAAAACAGGGATGTGTGGTTTTATGAAAGTATATCATTGCTAGGTTTAAAATATCCCTTGAATTATCAAAGGACTTTCAGTTATAGCAGCATGCAGTAATCCTATTCTCTTAAAAAAAATAAAATACAGACATACATAAAAATACAGTGACATTTATAGTCCTAGCTAAGGGTTTTGTGGGTTTATTCAGCTTTAAATCCACGCTGTATATGGGTCTTTTGAACTAGTTGATGCATGTAACTACATCCTGTACCACAGAAGCCGCTGAAAGGAAGATTCACTTTATAAGCCAAAGCAAAAATTGGTTTGGGACAAATAGAGCATTGAGATAATCTGTTTAAATATTGTATCAGATTGGCAATATAAAGCTGTAATGGAAAGAACAATTTCCTCTTGTACTGAGGGCTGGATACACAGGGCATGGATAAAGCACAGCCCACAAGCTGCTGCAGAGCACAGTTGATTCCCATTAGAAAAGAGGAGTAAATGTATTCTGCTTAACTTTGTTAGCCACAAAGCTCAGATAATTAATTTAAAATAAAACCACCCTCAGTCACCAGCAATTGCTTATCTACAAGACGTGGATATTTAGCTAGAATCAAATCAACTCACCAGGACGCAATACAGCCACAAAACTCAGCACCTCAGCCTGCCGCTGCAACTAAATCTCCCCCATATCTACACCCCTGCATGGACACCCTCTTCCCTGCTGCTACAGCCACAAGTCACTTGTCTTTACTCTCAAAGCCCTTCCCAGCCAAGCGCATTTGCCATTGAGGTGATGGCTCCTGTGTCCCCACGGCTTGTGATGCCAGCCCTAGTGCTGCTGAGCTCTATCTTTAAACCTTTGTGCCTTTCCTGCAACCATGGGAGAAACTTCACAGAATATCCATAAAACCACCCTGTGGATTCTCCTGCTAATTCCTTCTCTGCCACACCTACAATCCTTGATGAGGTTTAGGCAACGATCATGCCAAGTTTGAACCTGTCTTGGACTCTCCTTACTCTTATCGCTTGGTTATCTTTCACCTCAGATAAAATGCATTTCCATGGCATGGTGAACACCTCCGTGCTCTGCCTGCACAGCACCAAGAGCAGCTCTGGACCGACAATTTCCTTTTAACTACACAACATGGTGGCAGTTCATTTTTAAAGAATAAGTTAAAGATAGAAGGTGCACGTGACGGTTTCAGAAAGTCATGCAAGGAGAAGCTGACATGGGGAAGGACGAGGGGCTCAGTTGAGCCAAATACCCTGCCTTTAGCAGTGGATATTTGAGGCTACATTTGTCATCCAGGGTGAAATCCTGCACACACAGGGCTGGAGGAGGGGAGTTCTTCCTGACAACTGCACTGATTAGCTGGTGCCCTGAAGAATGACGTTTGATTACCTTTATCTTCGGCTGCAGAACTGCAAATGTCACTAATGGTCATAAAATCACCCAGTCTTTTTCAAAATACAACCGAAGGAAATTAATCTATTGAGCACAGTTTATTCAATACTTCTTACTCTGGCAAAACTCCCAAAAAATCATTTGCTTGCTGCATGTCTCCACCATATGGTGTCATTCAATGCAGACTTTCTCTCCTGCACTGAAATCCAAGATTTAATGGAGCCGAATCACCTAGAGTTTTTCCAGCTCAAGCCTACTAACACAGTTTTCTGTCAAAGAGGTCGCACAGCACTTGCTGGTTTGGTATATTAACCACTGCCAGCATGAATCCTGCCTTCATAATTAAAATCAAACTCCACTGGTTTTAGCAAGTTTGAAGGAAGCGTTTTGCACAGAGAAGAGCTGATGCCCAGCACTGGACAATGTCAGCAGTCTTTATCTGGTTTCAGAACTTGTCAGTCTCTGAATAATACTGTCCTATCTGCAGGTAGTTTCTCATATCAACATCTCAGCAACCAGAAAACTAAACCAGAAACATGACATGGGACTGTACTGTGAAATTAAAGCAATGAGGCACTATTCAAACTCTCAAAAACATTTTCTTTTTAATGAGGCCATTTTAAATAGAGCCTTACCACCAAATAATGAGGGACAAAAGAAAGAAATTACAGGTACTATGTACACCTACAGTAGGCAACACACAGATGCTGATTTTGCTACAAGCATGAGCTCAAGACCAGAAGAAAGATGCCCGACTATGCATTTAGCTATGCTGGTATTTCATCCTCTCCACCAGATGTCCCACTGTCAGCTAAACACTCCATGACTCAGTTTCCTCAGCTATAAGATGAGGCTGTGCTTTGACAACCCTGGTTTTGACATCATGATGGCAGCTTCAATCAACGGGTTTAGAACACCGGCATCCTGTGGCCCCACCACTGACCAATAACATATCAGAGATTGCTGTTATGATGAGGAAGCCACAAGCTCTTCTTCACACAGCATTCCCAAGGCTTTGGAAAGCAGTGTATCCTTTCATGTAGCAGCCTCCCCTTGCCCTTGCTGTGCACCCACCACAGATGCTGCTTAACAGCACCAAAGACTTCAGTGCTGCACATCCCTCATGCTATGCAGCTTTATGGTTCATCTTCCCTCCCATGCTCCACCTATGACCTTCTACCACCTCTGCCCCACAGCTGTGAGAAATGCTGGTCTGCTCTGCAGAAGGAGACACTTCCCCTCTGTACTTACTCACTTGGATGAACACTGAAACCATTTAAACCTTACCATTAACCCTCTTATCACTGGTGTTGGAGCAAGCAGTCGTTGAAGGGAGTTTAAGCACTTTCCAATGCAGTCACAACACACCAGAAACATGCTCATGGGCAGCTACCACAGCTCAGATGACAAGCAGTAAATTGTCACACCAAGCTGCCTGGATCATTTCTGACTACTGACCCACACCCCCAGGCTGCCATAGCTGCTTTGGATATATTTGCTGCTCTTTCAGAGTTTCTACCACTAAGGATTATTCTGGTTAGTGAAAGTTGAGACTCTAGAGACAGCAGAGCACTTGGCAATGCTCTGCCCAGCCCAGCCTGGCCACCAGGCACCCCGAAGTGCCACACACCCTGCCCGAGGGGCTGCAATTCAAATAACAACTCCCACACATGGAAAATAGACAAAGAGGCGGTAAAATGCTGTATCAAATAACACGAGCACTGGAAAACACCCAGTCCACCCTCCTCACACACAGAGCACTCAGCTAACAGCAGCCAGGTCCTGCACTCCACCAGCTTATCAGGACATCACAAGGCAGAAGAGCAGATTTGGCCAGCAGCAGCTGCAGGCCAAATGTGTCCCACAAAGCAGTGCACTGCTGGAGGCAGCTGCCCTCATCTTTACAGCAGATGTCCATCCTGTGATGGCTTCAGTGTCTGGTGTGACATGCTCCATCATCAACTGATCTAAAATAGAACAGATCCCACAGATCTTATCTCAACCTCTTTCTCTGTGGCCCAGCAGGTGGGGATGCAGCCAGAATTAACCCAGCGAAGATGAGGAGCTGCCTTTGCTGCTCTTGCTTATGCCTCCTCCTGTGTTGTCCACTTGCATGAATCCAGCTTGTGTCTGGAGGGCTCCTGGACAAAACACAACTTAACCCTAGGGAAAGCTCTTCCCCTGTTTCTGTTTCTTTCTGCCTGTGCTCTCTGCACATGATGCATCCTCAGCAGCAGCTCTCCCCACTTACTGCAGCTCTCTCTTACCACCCCTCACCCAGCAGCCCCAAACCTTCCTTCCAGTCCTCACTGGACGCTGCCAGCATCCCACTTGTCCCGTCCCAACTAATCCAGCATCTAAGTCCAGATTGTTTCAACAACACAAACCATCATCCAACCTTGATTCAGACTACAGTACACCATCACCACACCGCTCATCTTCCACTATTGGCCTCCACCCTATCCAGATCCTTCACTGCACCCAAGACCCCAATTCATTCCATAAGTCCGCCCTGCTCCCTCTCAAACAGTTTATTTCTCCCCTTGAACACTTTCTTCCTCCCTGCGTCCTCTCTTTCTCTCATCAGCACCAAAACTCCACTTCCATCCCTTTGCACAGTGTATTCTTGTTTCTTCTTTTCAGCCCAGACTGACCCTCATCTCCCCAACCTCTGGCAGAAACCCCCACATCACACAACATCCTGGCAAACTATCCCAGACCACCAGCATCGACTGAGTTTTCCCAGTGACTCACCAGACTGCTCATCCCACCAAACTGTCAAGTTTCTTTCAGCCACTGAGCAGTGTGTCTCAGCCCTGTCCATCCCTGAACACCCAACCCCTTCATCCAGGCTTTCTCTGTCATGATTTAACTCCCACTCTAAGGCTGTTTATCAACAACCAACCCAACAACCTTCCACCCCAGCAAGCCCTCTTACAGCTCCCTCAACTCCTGTAGCCAGGAACAAACACCCAGGATAGCCCCCTTCCACCTTGCCTGGATTGTCTAATGTCTTATCACAGATGCTCCCAGACTCCCCCCAGTCAATCACTGAACACTCCATCCTCACCAGATTGCTCCTTCTCTTGCAAGGCCAAGTGGGCCACTGTCGCCCTGCTCCCCAGCCCTCCTTAGCACCCAGCCTCCATCATGCTTTCCAGACCTTGACTGCATCAGCTCCAGGCAGGCTGATCCCACCCCAGCAAAGGCCCCCGTAGCATCCTCAAGCGTCACACCCCCAGCAAGGCCCCTTCTCCAGGTCCCAC
>NW_009932833.1:0-14984 GCF_000696875.1 Nestor notabilis
CGAATCCGCTCCTCTCATCCCCTCGGGGCTGCGTTCACCCGAGGAGCAGCGGGATGGCCCGTGTGTCCTTGTCACAGCAGCTCGAAATGATACACAAACCTCGAGTATCACCCGTTTTGAACGGAGTGTGAGGGTGGTTTGGTGCCCTTCGCGTTAAGAGGCGGCCTTTCCTAGGGGAGGTGGTTTTAAGAGCGCGGTACTGAGTAACCTCGGGTGTTTACGTGTTGAGATTCGTGCCTGTGCCACAATTACTGAGTAGTCGTATCTTAGGGAATGGTTAATGGGGATCGGTTATGGAAAGCAAAGTCTGTTCTACGCCTCGCCCAGCGTTTCAAAGCCTCACCCGTTGTAGCCATTTCTCGAGAACCATCCCTAGCACTTGGCAAGTGCTGCACTAGTATGTCAAAACCTGGGGTTGCAGGAAGGGAGAAGAGCGACTCCTGTCTGGCTTGGGCTGCGGGTTCAGGACGGCGGCTGGTGCCCAGACTTTAGCCTGGCTAAAGGCAGTCTTATCTTTCCCGTGCCCGGTTTCTACCGTGAGCTCCTCCAGCTCCGCACCACACCTCACCTTTAGAGAGCTGTGGCAGCGGCGAAGCCAAACTGAGTCAGGGCCACCGTGGTGGGCACTGCTGAGCTGGCCCTGCTCCCACCGTCAGCCCCCCGAGAACCCTGGGGCACAGGAGGCGGGTGGAGGGGTTCATCAGCCTTGGCCAGCTTCAGCTCTTGCTGCTGTGAGGCTGCACGCTGAGGAAGGGTGATGAAGTGATTTAGGTGTCTCTGTATTAAGGTAACTTTTTTCTTCAGTCATTCTAAGCATCACTTGCTGTCTTAGCGGATGACGGGTGTTTCTAGGCCAGGCTTCTTTCTGCATTCATAGAATCACAGAATGGTTTGGGTTGCAGCTTCAGCTCTTGCTGCTGTGAGGCTGCACGCTGAGGAAGGGTGATGAAGTGATTTAGGTGTCTCTGTATTAAGGTAACTTTTTTCTTCAGTCATTCTAAGCATCACTTGCTGTCTTAGCGGATGACGGGTGTTTCTAGGCCAGGCTTCTTTCTGCATTCATAGAATCACAGAATGGTTTGGGTTGGAAGGGGCCTTAAAGATCATCTAGTTCAAACCCCCCTGCCATGGGCAGGGACACCTTCCACTAGACCAGGTTGCTCCAAGCCCTGTCCAACCTGGCCTTGATCACTGCCAAGGATGGGGCAGCCACAGCTTCTCTGGGCAACCTGTTCCAGTGCCTCACAACCCTCACAGGGAAGAATTTCTTCCTAATATCTAATCTAAATCTCCCCTCTGTCAGTTTAAGACCATTCCCCCTTGTCCTGTCACTACACCCCTTTGTAAAAAGTCCCTCTCCAGATTTCTTGTAGACTCCTTTAGGTACTGGAAGGCTGCTCTAAGATCTTCCTGGAGCCTTCTCTTCCTGAGGCTGAACAAGCCCAACTCTTTCAGCCTGTGTTCACAGGAGAGGTTCTGTTCCTAAAGGTGTCCGAGTGGTCAGTATTTGTGCTGTGAGCATCGGTCTCTCACGACTGCAAGGATCTGCATGTCCTTCAGCCCTGCACAGACACTTCAGCTCCAGTACAGAGCCCGCCTCATCAGGTAAATAGAGCAATTACGTATTTGGCATCTGTTGTGCTGAAGTTGCCAGGGAGCAAGCCAGCTGTCCTGCTGGTACATGCTTCCCAGAATATGAGCTAGGCTACACCCCTGGCACAGTGAGGAATTTTGGGACAAAGTCAGGCTAGAGCCCACGCTTGCAGAAACTTGCTGAGGTGAAGCAGCAGAGCGCTCTGGTGGGAACCCACTTTGCTTACAGCTGTGTAGGGGGGAGCTTTTTCAGTACAAAACACACACTGTGCATCCCACAGGAGAAGAGCGGGTGGCCAGCGCATCCAGGGAAGCAGCATTGTCAGAGCATCCGTCCTGGGGTTTGGCTGATAGCTTGAGCATCCTTCTTCCCTGGCAGTGGGGATAAGCCTGTCTGCCTCCCAGCCAAGCAAATCCTCCTGTGGCTGAGAGTCAACCTGGAGTCCCACCACTGCTGATGCACTCTGAATATGAACTGCTTGGCCAGCAAGGGCTGGACATGGTGCCCCTTGCCTAAATTGGCCAGCCCCGTCTGTGGTGCTCTTCTCACCAGGTGTTTGGGGTGAATTGTTGTGTTGAGGACAAGGGGCTGTGCTGTGGCTCAGGAGGTGATGGTGCTGTGCAGCTGATTTTGGAAGCAGCATAGCTGGAGGGAGCTGCTGGCCAGGCAGGGCGGCACAGCAGGGACAGACTGCAGGGTCAGCCCCGGAGGGGAAGCCAGTTGCAGGACTGCTGGCTGAAGGCGTTTTTCTGTAGATGATTCCGGTCTGTTGAGGTCAAACCAAAACAAAAGGGTAAGGTTTGTGTGATACACATTTCCACCAGTAAAATGCAGGGACAGGAAATTAAAAATTGATGTGCTTTCTCATTCTGATTCTTTGGGGGAAAAAACCCCACTAAAAATGAAAATGTTTCATTCAAAGCTGCTTTTTAATAAAAAGTGGTGCTCTCAAAGGCTTCCACAGGCTGAACCTCCTAAGGGATTTTGGATTTTGTTGCTCCGATTTAGAGAGTTTAAATAATCTTGGGAAAGAAAAAAGGAAAGAATGACTTGAGGTCCGTCTCTTAATTTGGTCTATGGAAAAGCAGCAGGTCAGTAGGTGCGTGCATGGGGTTTGCTTTTGTCTTGGGAAATGCTCTTTTTTGTTTATGTCCTTCACTTTATGGAGGTTTTTTGAACTGGAGTGGCTGCTGCAGCTTTTGTTCCGCAACTGAAGGAACTTGGAGGCTGGTGCTGTAACCTGGATACCCACTGCCTGAGGCACAACCATCTCACTCGGCATCACGCTGGGAATTGAGACTGCCCCAGAGGAGAGGGATTTGGGCAGGGAGGGATGTGCAGTGTGTCCTGTAACTGGGTGGGTGATGGGCTGACATTCGGGATTCCCCTTAAACAGGGGAAGTTTAGATTAGGTGTAAGGATGAAGTTCTTCACAGTGAGGGTGGTGAGGCACTGGAATAGGTTGCCCAAGGAAGTTGTGAATGCTCCAACCCTGGCAGTGTTCAAGGCCAGGTTGGATGGGGCCTTGGCCGACATGGTTTAGTGCGAGGTGCCCCTGCCCATGGCAGGGGAGTTGGAACTAGATGATCTTAAGGTCCTTTCCAACCCAAACCATTCTGTGATTCTATGATTGCTGGGTGCTTGCCTTATAGATGTCCTCTGAGTTTTGTGGGCAGCTTTTCCAGCTGGTTGTGCTGAACTCATCTTGATGTGTTATCATTGGAATAAGTTTCTTAGGCATTTCAGAGAAAAAACAAGCTTGCAGTATTACTGCATTATTATATTCAGCTTTTGTAGTTTCCTAGCACAAACTTTTTTCTTCGTAGTAATAATACAGGCCAGCATGCAGTAAAATACTGAACAGAGCAAGCTGCTCTTTATTCAAAGCATAACTGCGTTTGAAAAACTAGCATAAACTTATTGGATATATAGCTCTTGCTCTGCTGTAGTCTGTGAAGCTCAAAAATGTGGGCACATCATAGTGTTACTGGCATTGATAGGGGACTCCATAAATAAGAATCTGAATGTGATGCTGCTTTCTGTCAGTTGCAATGCACAGGTCCTTTTCTTAGAACTGGCTGCATACAGTTACTGCAAGGGAACCGTTAATGGCCTGCGATAGACAGAGAATGACTTTTATAGTTAACAAATTCTTTTTCAAGTTGCAATAAAATATTTATTGTTGAAGCACTTAAGGCAGGCTTTTCAGCTCCTGCAATTGTGGCTTTGTGCTAAGTGTGTTAGGTTAGACATCCTGATTCATCTGGGTTTTGTTCGTCTCCAAAGCCCGATTTGAAGGTTTTTCACACTACAGCATAATGCAATCTCTGGCTGATAGTTGATGGGGAACTTACTCCCATCAGGTCTTTCCATGATGGCAGGTGCTGATGACAAGGAAAATCAAATTGACAGTCATGTTTTGATAGCCAAAGCCTTCCCTTGTATGAGCTATCCATAGCATGAATCGAGTGTACGTGGTCTGCTGTCCCTGCTGCATTAGAGACGTGTTACAGTGCATGAACAGCTTGTGCAGAAGCGCTGGTGTTGAGACAGAAAGGATGGGAAGGTCCTAATTCAATCTGACAATTAGAGAAAATGTAGCAGGGGAATGTGCCCTGGGGTTAATGCTTTTCTTCAAATTGGGACACTCCTTTGCAATTACTTCAGCGTTTCCCTTCCTGCAGTGTCTTAAGTCTTTATGAAAATGCTTACTTACGTTTTTTAAGCAGATAGAAGGAAAAAAAAAAGATACTGTGATTTCCTTGGCTGGTTTTGTATGCCCTTGTAACCCTTTATGCAGAACAGTTTGATGAATTTGTCCTGGAGATCATTGGCAAGGTCCGGGGGGCAGAAGCTGATGGTGTGCCCAGTGACAAACTATTTTTGGGCAAGGTGGACCTCTTGTCTGCAGTCTGAAACCAAGTTCCTGTGCAAGAATGGCAGTCTGGAGTATCCTAGGATTCATGAAAAATAGTGTTACAACAGGGCCAGCCCATAAATCCCACGATGAGGTTTTATGCTAAGTGTTTTTCGTATTGTTTTTCGTTATATTTTAAGTAAGAAGTCCTTGAATTCCAGCTCTGATCATCCATTTTTTTTCACTCATTGAAAGAACCTACCAGCCACTTATACAGAATTCAATAGGAAAGTGAGTCCTAAGTCACTCGGTGCTTCTAGGGTTGTTTCAATTACTGCTTGTATTAAAGAGTGTGACGAACTGGGAGCACACCAGTGGATGGGCTTTTGATTGAGTAAAACCTAAACTGGTAGGAACAGCAGAGTTAAAACCTCAGTGTTTGTTGCTAACATCATGGGTGGGAAGTTGGTGTGGGCAATCTGAGAAACTAAGGCAATGTAATGATGTTATGAACGTTTCCTGGGTGGCCTGAGCAGCATGGGGAAGCTGCCATGTTCAGAATTATACGGGTTTTCTGTACTCATGCATTGTTTTAGCGTAGTTGGGGGCGCTGAGAAAGACCACAGCAAAGCAGTGCAGTAACGCCAGCAAATATTTGGGAGGCAACAACATGGCATTGTGGCTCCTGTCCAGACCCCATGCTGATGTGCAACAGCTGTGGGATTGATGTGGGAAGAGAAAACCATGCAGAGAAATAGCTTCAAATCTGCCCTGGAAGGGGGAAAGGAGACATCAACGCTTTGCAAGGGATCTTAATGGGATCTTGGCCATACCCCTTGGTGCTGGGTGCTGCCCAGTGGGGGCAAGGGACTGGCTGTCAACCTCTTGCCTCCTGGAGCCACAGCATCACTGAGCCCTCCCTTGGTGTGTCCTGGTGTGCTGTCTCTGATTTGGGAATGAAAAGCTAGAGCTTGGCAGGCAGGGCAGCACGGGCTGCCAGCCAGCATGGGTAGGGTAAGGCGGCCCCTGCGGATTCAGGGCTGAATCAGCACAGCAGATCTGCTTGCAAAACCCTCTGGTTTTGGTGAATCCTCGTCATGAGGAAACGCTTGCAAATAGGCTCATAGCCTCTGTGCTGTGTTGGTAGCAGGGCAGGCTTAGGTTTTGTGCCAGAGAGACCAACATTTGCACTGGATTAAATCACTTACTTTTGCTGGGGTCTGCTAGTAAGTGGGCTGAGGTTCACTCAGCAGTGATCATCTCCCAGCCCCAGCTCTGGCCAGTGTCACGAAGCAGGACAGACGGTCTCTGGGCTGTGCCAGGGCAGCTGCTCTTCCCACAGGCGGCAATTACAGAGATATTTTAATTAAGCTTGTGGTTGTGCTACAGCTGACCAGGATGACCTGCACACTCCTGTCCCACAGCATCGCTCATGCCAGCAACGGGAACCCGAGCCAGCTGAAAACCCATGGCAAGAGAGACGGGGAGATAGATAGATTTAAAACTAAGTTTGTGTCGATCTGGATTGATTCCTTGATCTTGTGAGTGCTGGTGATGTCAGGAGGGAAGGGACATTGGAAAGGTGGAAATACCTATTTTGGCAGAAGCGTGGATTTGTGACTGGGTCGTGTTGCTGTGGCCTGGTGGGTGGTGTTATAGGTGAGGTCCTGTGAGGAGGTGCTGAGGATCTAAAGGAGAGAGCTGTGTTTTTTGGTGGTTTGGGCTGGGACTGAGGATTGCCTGCAGCCATCCTGGGTGTAGTGTTGAGAAAGGGGCATGTACATGCTCTGTGCCCTGGAAGAGTTGTTGAAGGAGGATTGCCTGGGCAATTTTGCTTGCTGCTGTTGAAACCACCCTTGAGTATGTTTTCTCTTCAGCTTGTTGTCCCCTCCTACAGCTCTTCCTGAAGGGAAACCACCGTGGCAGTGGTTTTGTCATGGTTGTCACAGAACTAGTTTGCAGAAATTCACCTTCAGAAGATTCGGAGGAAGGAGACCTCTTGTCTTATCCCCATAACACATAGGTATGGTTAGAGAGGGCACAGAGAGTAGCAACACATCAATACCTGTTTAAATCTACCTAACATTTGTTGGTAGGACACGACTTCACGATCTGAAGGTGCCCGGGGTCTTTCTTCACCCATTGCTGTCAGGTCCCAGAGGAACTGAATGCTGTTCATACCCGTTCGTACTGTTAAGAAATAAAATGGAGCAAGAGCTGTGCTTGTGAGGTCTTGAAGGCTGAGTCCCGCCATCTAGAGACCCAGCTGTGTGACAGCCATGGCGTGCATGGCTGCTGGCTTGTTCTTCTCCAGGGCTGTACCATAAAAACCAGGCAAGCTGCTGTGGGAAAATGGGACTCAGTGGGAGCCACCAATGAACTCACTGGGGCCAAAAGGAGAAGGGCAGGAACCTCCTGAGTCTGATGTTTCCACAGTACTTTAACTATGCCACAAAACTGTGAGGGTTTTTTCTCCCTTCTGTCTTTCCTTTTGTGACTATATGCAGTTGCAGGAGAGAGGCAGTATTCTGACTATATGAAAAAGGAATGGAAGTGGATCATTTTAAAGCTGCTGCTGTTTAGAAAAAGCTGACTTACAAAATCTTTGTTCCTTCATTCACATTCTTTTCCCTTTTTGTTAGCCAGCCCTCAGGAAATGAGAACATTCTTTTGGCTTTCCGTGCCTGAGTCACATCTTATATATATCTATCTATATAAAAATATGTTAAAACATCTGGAGATGTTTGTTTCGGAGAAGTACTTGTTTTGTGTTAGGGTATCTGAGCTTTAAATGTTTGTACAGAGTTGGACATTTCCAGAGTTTCCCATACTTCTCTGGTTACAAGGATATGTGTATTTCTGTCAGAAAAGCCAAGGGAAATGTGCTGATAACCTAGGGAATATACAAACAAGTAAGAGTAAAGCCTTTAAAGAAGGTGAGAATTTGCTTTGGTTTTTTTGTTGTCTTTTTTTTTTTTTCCTCTTCCAAAAATTGAACTATCAAAGTGCTTGTTTAATGTATCCAAATATGTAACTCTTTAATGTTTGCCAAGTATGTATTTAAAAAAGAAAAGTGTGAGGAGGAAAATCCCAGTAGCTCTTCCCTTGTTCTTTAGGGAAAAAAAAGGAAAGGAAGTAATTAAAAGCTCTTTATACCCATCTCTGCCATTCAGGGAGCTGACACTTGCTTGGCTCTGGCAGTGCTCTGAGTGCACGGCGGGGTCTCCCTGCCTCCCTCTGTCCTCCCACCGGGGTCACACGGAGATCGTGAGACTTCACTTTAAAAGGAAAAGAAAAAAAAAACACATTTAGTTTAACCAAAGGCCAAATGTTTAACTTTGGTGGGGGAGGGGGGGGGGATTTAGGACAATGCACAGAATTTCCACCCTTGGCTGTTTAACTGAAAATTATGGGAGACCCCGGATGGTGGGTGCCAGCCGTGCCCCGTGCAGGAAGGGAGGAAAGGATGGCGGCAGGACACGAGGGGAAGATTTCCCCAAGGGACTCCATCTACCATGGCTACACATCCTCTGCGTGTTTATGGCAGCTTCTCCTCCTACAGCTCCCACTGAAATGCCCTTGAGTTTATGGCTGGGTTAAGAAACCTCTCACTGATCAAGTATTTTGATTGCATCCTGGCCTTCCTGTTAGTTTCTTTGATCTTTTCTCGTTAGTGCATTACAGCGGACTTTCAAAAGTCTTGCTTATTGAAATAGTTGTATAATATGGTTCACAGGGTAGGTGTTATTTACAAAAGTACTTATCTCCCAGAAAAAAAACACACCAACCTACCTCCTTTTGCTTTTTCAGCGTGCTCATTGCCATTGTGAGTCAAAAAAGTGGGATTTCTGTAGTTACATGGAATAATAGCAGCGTACGTTAATTGTCTGAAATAATCTAAAGGCCACCGGGGCTTATTCTTTTGGCTGATCTCCTGCTTGTTCACTGTTTCAGTGAACACTGAAGAACTGTTTCAGGTTCTGTAAAAGAAACCTGTAGAGCCAGGACAGTCTCTGGGGGAGACTGATGGGCTCGCAGCCCTGGGATGAATCCGCCTCTGTTGAAATCTCCAACACTTACAGTTTCTCTTTTTCTCAATGAGAAAAGGCTCTCCTCCTCGCCGGGCACCCCAGTCGTGATGTCCCCTGTGAAATGGCATTGCTCAGTGCCACGTTGGAAGCTGTATGTTGTCAGGCAGCAGAATGAAGCATGAAGCCGTCCGGTCACCAGGCTGAGTTTAGCTTTGGAGTGTGGCCAGGGTGGCTGGGGGAGGAGTTGTGCCATAGCTTTGTAGCCAGATGAAGCAAGGAAGGAAGGATAAAATACTGCCAATGTCTGCGTACGGTGTAAGCCTGAAGGTCTGAATTGCCAATCTTTGTGTAAGCCTGAAAACTGTGTTTTCCTTATTGTCCCATGCAGGATGGGAACGATCACCCTGACCTCTCCAGTGGGACCTGTGGAGGGTCTGAGGGTTTTCAGAGGTGGGGGTGTTCGATGTGCCAGGCTCTGGCTGGGTCAGTGCAGATCGCAGCATTATTCTCAAGGGAAGCAGGATGCTCCTCAGTCTTGGCTCACACCTGAGGCCTGCTCACCCAGCAGGCGTTGCTGCTCTTCACACCATCCCTTCACAGCCTGCATTAAATCTGTTGCTGGTCTGGGCTCAGTTTTGGAAAGTTCAGAGAAAAGGAAGTGCTATTTCAAGTGTCACATATTAACAACGCTGGTTCATTTTGACACAAGTGAAGCTTTTTGTGCTGGCGATAGCTTAGCTGGTACCCGGCAAGGGGGAACTAATTTGGACTTCTTGTATCAAGTTGCATCAGTCACAAATGTGAAAATCAGTCTTTTTATCATTACCATGCAGAGATGGGCAAACAGTAAAGTTAAGAGGATCCTTGACATCCCTCTTGGGAAAATTATTAGAACGTGATAAAATGGCAGAGGGTCCAGGATCAGTAATATTGTTATTACTCAGGTTTCATGAGAAAGCTTTCTGCTCACCTTGGGCTATTTATGCATTTATAAATAGCTTTGTGAACCTGTATTTAAAAGAGACATTTGAGGCGTTTAATGCTGTTGCATGATAACAATGTCTTTTCAGAGCAGTTTTAGCATGGGTAAATTCCCAAGGTAGGCAGAGTTACAGAATGAGCGTTTTGTGTCATCTGAGGTAAAATTGGTTTAGTTGCTATTACCCAATGGATTTTTGAGTGGCTTGACTCACATAATGGATTTTCTATTACGTCCACAAACGCACAGTTAAAAGTGTGCAGCAGTGTTCCTTCCATGTGTGTACAGAAACAATTGCTGGAGCTCAGAGCAGGGAAGTGATTGGGCAGATGCTGGGTTATAGGTCCCTATGTGCCCAGCAGAGCCCTGTGGCCATCTCGGCCATCACTTGGATGGTTTGGGTAGTGTCAGTATGCTGTTGGGACGTCTTCTGCGGGGAAAAGATGGGCTTCATCCTCCTAGAGGAGGGACCATGCCACTGAAAGCTGTCTTCTGGTGTCCCACCCATGCAGGCATGAAGGGTGGTGATGTTACAAATGTCCAGTGGAGGATTTTTCTCTCATATGCTGAGTAATGCTCCTTGTTTGGTTTGCATTGCAGATATTTACCAGTTCCCCCTGCCGCAGTCGGTGGAGAATACAAAGAAAAACTGCTGAGTCGAGATTTTCTAACAGACCATTAATCCCTTTTTATGAAAGTCTATGCAGAATGAGCAGGGCCTTAGTTCCAGATCAAAAGGTTTTCCATCAAACTTGAAAAAATGAAGTTATTTACCCTGTATTCATGGTTTAAATGATAATATTCTTGTAGCTGGCTGTGGGGATGCAAGAAAGGCAGGGTCTAACTGAATTAATTAGAAGGAAATCCATGGTTGTCATGCTAAAAATACATTTCTCTGCGTATTGTGGAAATACTAAAGTTCATCTAAAGTTCATGTGGATCTAAAGTTTAATAAGCTCAAAGTGCTTGTGCCATCAATATCCATCCAATATTTCAAATTGTAGTGCTGAAATAGTGCTTGAGTGGAAAGGTTGCAAGGATATTAATGTAATTGAATTTACTGAAACTTTTTCATACACTTTTTTCCTTATGATACTAGCAGAAATCAAGGAGGACAAGGAGCTCATAATATTCGTCTCAAGTATTCCTATCTTAAAGTGAACATCAAAAATTTACAGAGGACCTACTTGGTTTTCTGAAGTTCATGGACAGTGAAATGTATCTAAGTAAAAATAATTGGATTCATTTATTTACTCTGAAGACAATATAGTCCTGCTCATGCACAGCACTTGAGTTAAATTTCTTAGTTTACTTGGGTCAAGTTATGAGTTTAAATTGTCATTTCCTTGGAGCCATGAGCTCAAGTGCATGGAGCTGGCACGACAAACGTCTCCAGTAACAGGGCCTTGGTTCACCCTCAGCGTCTGTGGCTTACATGAGGACTAAACTGTATCTGTGCCTCTGTGTTCTCTTTATAAGCTTTTTAATGAGATACATATATTTTAGCACATGAAGTATTGAAACCAACCAAATAGGTAAGAAGAGTGGCAGTAGAAAATGTAGATTTGTTTGTTTGTTTGTTTGTTTGTTTAAAGTGATTCTACCATAAATTATTCCACAACTCTTCATTGTGTACAAGCAGCTGTTGCAATAGGATATTGTCTCCAAAATATTATTCACAATTGCCTGGTCAGGTGTATAAACAAACACAGGATGGCACTACTGAAGGTTTTCTTCCAAAGCAAGAAGTGCATCAGCAAGAATGACTAACATTTTAAAACCTCAGTAGATGATGGTATGACATCAAAAGCACTGTGGGAAGGGGGAGCTGGTGAAAGAGTGACAGCATCTGGGGACATCCAAACACAAGGCATTGGTCTGCAGCCTGCCTGGTGGCATGGGTGTGGGAACCCTCCTGGCAACCTTGCCAGGTGGTGATGCCACCTCTCCTGTCTCTTATCAACACAGAAGAATCTTTTTCCTTACGTACCGTATCATTTTTTGTTACCCTATGGCATGGTAGGATGTTTGATTTTCCAACAGCTCGGGTGTACCCTGTTTCTTTGCTTCTTTAATACGCAATTTCTGTGCTTAACAGGCATGTGGTGTTGCAGAGAACCTCTTCAATGCTTCATCAACCCAAACCACAGCAGTGGCTTTCTCTTCCTCTTCAGCACGCAGGCACGAGGTCACGCTATGAACTGGCTGCACTCATAAGTTACATAGTGAGGGAGAAGAGAGAAAACTGCAGCTGAAGTCAGGAATTGTTTGCTTATTCATTAGCTATGAAGAGGCAGACTGAGGTCATTTCTAGCTAGCTGGCCAATGTGCTACTGCTTGCTTCTCTTGAGCTGTCTCTGCAGTCGTCGTCTGCAGCACCCCTCTGGCTGTATCTTTTGGGAGGTGAGGGCAGCAACCAATGGAGGATGAAGATTAAATTGCCCCACATTTTTTTACAGGCATATACGAGCATTTTCTGGCAATACAGAAGTGTCTTCTATAGGGGAAGAAATGTGTCCACCTCTCAAAGTTGGGAGACTGCAACTCTAAAAGGGGTTTTCTGCATTTGCATGTCAAGAGGGAAACGAGATGGGCAACCAGCTGCATTTAGTATTTTTTTCAAATAGAGCAGCTTTTGTAGAGTTATTTTAAAATGTGGGGGTAACTTCCTTTTTTGCTGCTTGCCAGTGATACGAAAATACCTTAGGAACAGGTTTTAAGAACATTCTCCCTTTTCTCACCCCTGCAACCCTTTTTAAACTCCATTAAAATGTCATTTTTGTCTTTCCTGACTCCTGTACGTGGAGGATCTAAGGCATGCTTATTGAGAACGGGTATCAGTTTGTCCTGGTATAAAAACCATCTGTGGATGAGCCCTAAGGTTTTACTATGACATCCAACTTGCTGTTGCTGTTGTCATGTTAATAGCTTCTCAGTCAGATGAGGGTTTTGTAGCTTAGACAGGAACTGAATTTCTAACGGGGAAAATGAACTCCCCAAAAAGACAAAAACAAAGTTTCAATTAAAAAATGGCTGTCTTGATTTATCCTTTTGCCAGCTTCTGTAGTAAAGGTTGAAATTAGTACCGGTCAGAAATACAGGTGATTTTCCCTTACTCAGAATCAAGTTCCTTTCAAATCTGCAGAGGTGTATCATTAACTTCAATAAAAATAGTTTAGTGGAGCTTGTGACAATTCCTCAAGACTGCATGCATATAATAGGGAATTCTGCACCAGTTGAAGGTAAGATTCGTTTATCTTCTGCGTGTCATTATGAACACAGAGATACCCCAAGCCGTATATTTGGTCACTTAACCATTTGATTTTTTAATGTTTCTGGTAACACGTGCAATTTGCAAGTGCTAGAGGTTAGTATGATTAACTGATTAGGTTAAAACAGCAAGGCTTTCCCAGTTCTCCTGTAGCCAGTTGAAATTCTATTGTTCTGTTTAATGGGGCTTGGTTTAGGTTCAAGGGCCTGTAAGTGGAGCCTCTGTGGCCACAGAAGACAAAATACCTGCTAATACTTGGAAAATAATTCTGTCAGCTTTGAAGCCTTGCTTCTGCGTATGAGTTATGGGGATGAACTATAGCTGTTTTGAGTTAGTTTTGTCTGGATGTTACAGTAAGGTCTGTCTCAGAACAGTTACAGATTGGGAGGATATGTTCCTAATCTATTGTTTCTCATATTTAAAGAAGAGCAGGTGCTTGCTGGATAAATGGGTATGGCATGCCTGCCCAGTGTCACATCCCTGTGCCCACAGATAAATGCCTTCAGTTGAAGCTGTCCCAGGTTGGATTTTGCACCTAGCAAAGTTTATTGTGTATAGTTTATTCCTTGCTTATAAGAAGTAGCTAAGGCTGTTTCAGCTTTTTTTTTTGTTTCCATACAAAAGACCTGAATTTAATTAAAAGGTAGTCATTGTACTATATGACCCTATAGTTTTACTTACAGAGTTATTCAAGGGGATGGCAACTCCCTTTCATTGCCCTAATTGGATTTATATAGTTTGGCAAACCATCATGCAAATGACAATGTGAGAAAGAAAACTGAAGTCAGGGTCTGCAGGCTGCAAAAAGCGAGTCGGCGCAGGTCTGCTTGCTCAGAGTTTGGCACCCAAGTGACAGTTCACTTTCAGTGCTACACAGTGGAGTATTAAGAAGTTGTGTATTAACACAGTGTGCTGCTAACTGATAGAGTTTAATTTACATTTATAGCAGAGCTTCCGCTTGGCTGATCACCTGCGCGTTGTTCCCTCCGCTTCAGTGCAAACAAAATAGTTACAGATGAGTAACCAAGAAGGAGGTGCCTGTTCGTGGGAGCCTTCATGGTACGTTGGGCAAGCTCTGGGGAGTGAATTTTACAGCAAGTGTGTTTCATTTGTGAAAGAGAGCTGAGGTTTGGGTTGGCAGTGGAGTTACTACTGCAGGTGGAGGGGAGTGGGGTGAGTTGGAGCCCATGGGACTGCAGGCCATGGGGCTCCTGGTGACCTGCCGGTGAACCAAACTGCCTCTGGCAGTGGTGATGTCCAGGTGATGTCCTGGGTTCATGTGGGTCTGGTTTGAGGACTGGTGGGTGCTTTGCAGTAGTTACATTTTGACAAGGCCAGAACTCTCCTTCAAGAAAGGTAAAACAGGGGAGACGTGCTGGGCCCTGTAGCAGTGGTTACTGAATGATACACATGAATAAAACAGGAGCAGAGAAGATGGCATTTATATATCAACTTGGTTGGGGGATTTTAATCACTTACAGTGCATCCCACAAGCAGCAGGGCTCTGAAATGCCTGTGGCCGATCACTTCAGAACTGGACATGGTAAAGATAACACTTAAAATGTCTAAGTTTTCTTAGTGTGTTTTCTAAGGTGCCTAGTGTGTTTGTATGGCTTGGTCAGCGTTTCTTTTCTTCCTTGACATTATGCCAGAATTCTTCAATGACACTAGGAACAGTACATTGGGATTTAATGGTAAAAACAGGATTCCTGTTCATTTGGTATATCCCCCATTTCCTTGTGAACCAAATTGGATTCTGAACAACTGTAATGATTTATCCAATAAGTTGATGAAACCGTAATCTCTCTGTGTGTGTTGCATTGTGTTTCTGTTCCTCATTAATTTATGCTGGTGCTTTCTGCTGAATGCTGAGCACCAGGTCAGACTGCTCAGAGCTACCTGTTATCATCTCCTTTATAAATACATGTGGAGAAGCCAACTTCCAATGGGGGCAGTTGCAGGGTAATGTTAGGACAGAAGACCTGCCACCCTGGCAGCAATAGAGGCAACCAAATGTAGTATTAAGCAGATGTTTGGACCCTTGGGTTTTGCCCAGTAATTGAAAAGAATGCCTAGCTTCATATGTATTACAGGTTATCTGTCCTCTGAATCTTTTTCTGAGGGAGGGTTGTAATGGTGATGTTCTCTGATGGGTCATCCAGGTGGGAATCCAGACATTTTAATTTCTAAAGCATGTTGTGCATGGCCTTGACATTTGAAATGCTGTCATAGAATCATAGAATAGTTAGGGT
>NW_009932834.1:0-4544 GCF_000696875.1 Nestor notabilis
CGGTCGTTTATCTTAAACGTGAATTAATAGCTTAATTATTATTAGTGCTAAGAGGGATGAGGGGCTTGGAGGGCGTATCTGGCGCACATCGCGTGTCCTGGTGCCGCCCAAAGCGTGAGGCCACCTCAGGGCCAGCATGAGGGAAAGCGCCCGGGTTGGTGCTTTACCACAGGAGCAAGCACCTCGTTCCTCTGCTCACTCACCAAGCTCAAACCAGTGTCGTTAACCCGAGCTGAGGTAGTGCAGAGTTGTGATTGCTGAGGAGCAAGCGTTCTGTGAGAAGAAATAGGTCAGACTGACTCTTCTGAAGGACAGAAAAACATGTTACTAAACGACTGTGACTTGAACAACGTATTTTGTTTACAACTCGCCACAGCAAACAAAATTCTAAACACTAAGGTATGCAGATAATTATTTAGCTGTGATTAGAAGAAAGCATATGTATTTCTGAAACGGCGTCTTGTTTGTATTTCGTTTATTGTATTATGACAGGATGAATGGTTACATGTATGGACAGGAGAAAGGAAACACCTTTAATGGGAACATGTGCACAAACTGGGGTTTTGTTCACAAAGCTCACCAAGACACTCGAGCCACTGAACAGAACATGCTGTTGGCCCACCGCACAACACAACTCTCTCGTGTTTACATGCAATACAACAGCAGACCAAAACAATGCGTGTTCCTGCTCCCACAGAAGATGCACTTCAAAAGATCAGCCCATTTCCCCCTTGGACAATACCCATTGTCCAAGCAAATGGCAATACCCATGGAAATACCCATGCGCGTGCTTATCAAAACCAGCCAAACAAAAACCAAGGTGTGATCTTTTGAACTGTTACTAATGATAATCATACACCTGCCAAAAATAAGTATTAACTGAACAGATTTCAGCACAGTTGAACCAAATCTGTCCCATTAATGCACAATGTGTTTGTATTTACTGAACTACAGTAATAGAAGCCCAATGTAAAAAGGATGGGGGGAGGGAAGTTTACTTTTTTCCTTGTTTTATGACCTCTTCCAAGGATGAAGGAGTTTATTTTAAGTAACTAAGTCTGCAGACACAAATGAAAAGCTACATCCAAACCTGTAGCTATAACCAAGTTATAATATAATGTTTATATAATAATATATTTGCCCTTGTAAATATAGCAAAAGCAAGTCTAGGTCTTAGCATGCTTTGAAAATCAGACATAATTTTTATGCAATTAGGAAGCAAAAACTAATGTATTCTGCGAAAAGCAAGGAAATATTAACCACAGGGTCAAAAGGCTCTAAGTAGTGACAGACTCATAAATGCAACCAGAAGACAGTGCTACAAAATGCATTTTAGTTTGCAAAATGCCAGGCGGTCGCACTGTAAATGACTCCCAAACCTTTTAATTGTCATGACAATTCCTATAGTTGAAAATCACTGAAGTAAAGCAAATGATCAGCCTTTAATATTAAATAAGAGCAGAGATTGTGAAAGGTTGGGCCTTCTGCTTAAAGTACTGGATGCAACAGGTGATTTTCTCTATGTAGAGTCAGACACCGTTGTGAATTTTTGGAGCCTAACACACAGGACTTTCCTATTCAGACAACCTGGGTTTTGAGGAAGATACATGCTGCCTACCACAGCAAGGCCTGCTATGAACTGGGGCCTGCAAATACTGCTGCAGCCCAACTAATACGTACGTTAAGTGTTAATAATACCAGATGAAATGCTTAAGAAAACTCTCATGAAACACATCCTTTAAAACTCTTCAGCTGGCATTTCCAAGAGATAAAAACAGTAGTAGGGCTGGCGCAGCTGAGTGTGCCTGTCACACATCGTAACAGGAGGCGCATGGTACACACCGAACCCCTCACATAACTGACAAACCCCAAAACAACTGGTGCACTCACAGACACAGGGGAAGAAAGTAACTAAAACCTGTAAACTGACATTGAAAACTATTATCTTGGATTTTACAAACAGCTCGGTTATGACTTCTGTATTCAGAGCAAGAACTTCACAACCACCCTTCTGAAACAGGAAGGAACGCTCGAAGGAACAGGTACCCTTGTGATACAAGATTACATACTACTGCTTCTTAGTTGGAGAGCATCTAACGTAAGTACCATTATCTCATATTAACTGAATTGACTCTTTATTCATATCACATTAAGTGGAAGAAACATATACCAGTCAAAGACAGGTGCAGGATGAAGAATTCTGCATTATATGGCTTTGGATGCTGGTGATACAACTGCAATGACCTTTGACAAAGTACAAACACACCTATCCAAACACGCACCGTTACCATTTTACTGCATCACAGAGTTAGAGTATGAGAAGACCTCTATGTCTAAGCCATTCCTAATGAGATATACAGGATTGTTTTTCAAAAGTAATGTAGAAATTGCTATTACGTAACAGCACACTGCTTAATTTTTACATACCAGTGTATGTGTCTTTTGTAAAAAAACGAAGGCAAATCTTACAACAAACAGGAGTATCTTAATTGGAATTAGTCAAATACAGGTGCAAAACACGGGTATGACGGAAAAAAAGTCAGAAGAGAGTTCAGAAAAATTCAGAACTCATTCATAAAACGAAAAGCAATCCTTCTGCTGACACTATCCAATTGAAAATGAACTGCAAGGCAACACTGTTTCTCTTTTACCCATTCTCTATTTGCAAGAGGCGATTTGAAGGCTTGATTATCTTTTGTTCGCTGTGGGTTCTTCCTTAAGCATCACAGACTTCAGTATGAAAATGTGCCTTCTTTCTGTTGAAGGATCTAGCAAAGTTTGGGCAAGGAAGATGATTTCACTGTAAATGATACATGAGCTGGGTGGGAACAACTAACCGGATAAATACAAAAATCCCCTTTCCTTAGCCGTTACAGATCACAAACATCATGGCTTAGGCTTCAGCTCACCACAATATTGGTAATAGCTTGAATATTGGCAGCACCTGCCCTTGAAACAGGGGAGTGCAAAGAATAACTGGGGGAGGAAATCAGAATGCAACCAGAATAACAGAAGAGAAGCATGAAATAATTTCCCCTATTTTGCAGTTTGCTTTTGGCTAGTAAACACCTTTTTTGCACGTTTACAGCAAGAGCAACCTTAAAGCAGCAGGCACGTTTACTGCTTGCAAGGCATGTTTTTGACTACCAGTCATGTGTTTGTGCTTCTCTCCAGGGATCTGTATCTAGAATTTCACTAGGCAGGAGCTTTTTGTGGACAATCCCACCCATCTCTCAATCATAGTCTATTTTAACTGTCGTAATAGTGTCCAGGTTTGGTTTCTCGCTGCTACTCCTTCCGTGAACAGAAGTTAAATGCTTTTTAAGAGCAGACTTGTGTTTGAAGTCCATGTCGCAGCAGTGACACTTGTAGGGCCTGTCCCCACTGTGTATGTTCAGATGATCCTGGAGCGTACTTTTGGCTGTGAAGGTCTTCAAGCACACCATGCACTGGAAGGGGCGGATGCCCATGTGCCCCCGGATGTGTCTGTTTAGGTTCTTCTTCTGCGTAAACGTTTTGCCACACTGCAAACACAAGAAGAGTTTGTGCATTTTCAGATGTCTAAGGTAGTTCTCAAGGTGCAGAAATCCCCTGGGACACTTTGGACACTGGTGTCGCCATGAATTGCTGGAATCATCCCCGCTTTGGAAGCCATTCGTCCCACCGTAAGTTCCTTCCGGATTGTCATTGACTGCAGCCTGAAAGTGATTTCCTGACATTTCTGTATTTCTGCTTTCAACTGTAGAATTTATCAAGCAGTGCTGGGTTTCTGGAAAATACAAATTTGTTTTAGAGGAAGTGCAAGGCTGAGGAAAATTATCATTATCTACATTTGCGACGCTCATAGAATCCATTCTGAAGATACAGATTTCTTCATCCTTGTATCCAATCTCAACTGTTGATATTTCCGAGGGTTTTGTGTCCTTCCTTTCCGAGATCACGCTCTGCACTATGGGCTGCAAGATGTCCCCATTCTCCTGCTTCACAGGGTATTCAACATTCACTGGGCTGTCTTCAGAGATCTCGATTATTTCACAGTCTTTATCTAAACCCTCATCCCCATTTCTCAGTTCAGCATCTGAGGAATGACACCTCTCCGCAGCCTGGTTCTCCATGGAAGCGTCGACCTCCAGGTATTTCGACAGAGCTTCAGTACACTTCTCCACGATGTGAACCATCTGGAGATAGCTGGCAGCAGTGAGGTATTTCAGCAGCTCCTTCTTTTTTACTTCCAGAGCACCAGTGTAACAAGACAGCAGGAGCTTTCTGCCCACCTCGGCGCTCTGCAGGATGGTGATCCGCACCTGCCTGGACTGATTGAGCAGGAACTGATCCCGCATGAAGGTGGAGCAGGCAGCGAAGATCACCTTGTGCCCCTGGAACTCCGTATCGTTGATGTAAATGGAGACGTCGCAGAAGAGGTTCTGCTGCCGCAGGAGGTTCATCTTCTGCAGCACGGCATCCCCTTGCTGCTCGAACTGGAAGTGCAGCACCTCCGAGTCCGCTGCCATGGCGCCGCTCCTGCGGGGGAACCACCGGAGAGT